>NW_009185854.1:0-406 GCF_000690835.1 Fulmarus glacialis
GGTAGGACCCAGGTCTCCAGGTCCAACCTGCGTGTCCAGGTCCAGGTAGGATCTAGGACTCCAGGTCCAACCCACATGTTGGGGCCCAGGTAGGACCCATGTGTCCAGGTCCAACCTGGGTGTCTGGGTCCAGGTAGGACCCATGTGTCCGGATCCAGATCTCCAGGTCCAACCCATGTGTTAGGGTCCAGGTAGGACCCACACGTCCAGGTCCAACCCATGTGTCCAGGTCCAACCCACGTGTTGGGGTCCAGGTAGGACCCATGTGTCCAGGTCCAGCCAGGACCCATGTGTCCAGGTCCAGCCCAGGTGTCCGGGTCCAGGTAGGACCCACGGGTCCAGGTCTAACCCATGTGTTTAGGTCCAGGTAGGACCTGTGTGTCCAGATCCAGGTAGGACCCACGTG
>NW_009185855.1:0-6514 GCF_000690835.1 Fulmarus glacialis
GACGGCGCCGTCCCCCACCCGGGGGCCGCCACTCGCGGGGACCAGCCCGGCTGCCAGCCCGCGGTGGGCGAGCCGTCACTTCTCCTCCCGAAGCTGACGGTGTGACCTTGTCCCCCCCTCTGCTCCATGCCCTCAGCCTTTGAGAACTTTTCTTGCAGCAGCGGATTTTCTGCAGCTGGGCTGGCTGTTATAAAGTCTTTAAAATAGCACCCGGTTTTAGAAGTGTAGGGTGGGGTACCTACACACTTGTCGTTTGCGCATGAGGTGTTCTCCATCTGTCTTAAGCGAAAAGGAGTCTTTCCTCCAAAAGCAGAGAACTTTTTGAAATCTCTCCTCTGACGCCCAAACACAGCACTGCCCCTGTATCACTGCAGATAGGTGGAACATGAGGAGGAAAAATCTATAATAAGAGGTTATTCTGAGAAAGGGGATTCGACTGGTTTCTGGGGGTGGGGATCTCCTAGCAATTCTAGCTCTAAAGGGTCTATTATAGCTCTAAAGGGTCAAGGGCAGGCCATGAAGCTTGATCTGGTAGCAGAGGGAGGTTATCACGGCATCCCCTCTGCTCACCAGGAGGCAGAAGTGCTGAGAGATGATTAGAAAAATCTTTCAGGTTGCATGTTAAACACCTATAATTTAATGTATGGAAAAAGAACCACCTTTGAGCCTGGGGAGGAGCAGTGTACAGCAAAGTGGCTGTAGATGTTAATCAGGCTTAGTGGAGAACACAAAAGAGCTTAAACTGCAAAAGAAAGCTAATTGCAAAACCTCAGGTGAGAAACCCACCTCCAAGCATTATTCTGCTACACCTCTGATCAGGACATTGGTGCTGAGTGCAGAGAATTGAGGACATCAAAGCAGCAGCTATGCATAACCAAGGAGCACTAATAATTGCTGAGAAACTAGTTCAGCAATCTCATAAGCACAAGAAGTAGAAAAGGGGTGCCAGGTCCTCATGTGAGGCTGTAGAAATCACCTCGATTTCTTCTGTACTTGGTGAATATTATGCTGTAGATTCATGGCTAGTTGTACTTTTTTACGTCAGATGGACACTTGGCCATCAGCTGGTTGCTTCTATATGGGTGCTTCCCGGTGTAGTTAGGTTTAAAGGGTAATTTGTCTCACACTTTCAGCACACAGAAATAAATGCCTGTGGGGTCTAATGCTTTGCCATGACCGAATTACATTCCTGGTCATACCAGCCTTGTCTGCAACAGTAGTCAGTGTGGAACATTGGTTCTGGGGCCAAGGAAGGCTACCATGGTGGATGGACAAGATGATCTGGGGGACGGTTGTTCTGGGATGCCGTCAGCACAGCTGTTCAAGCACTGAAAGGACATCATTAAACATTTGATCTGTATTTCAGAAGTACCTGGAGGTTCCATCAAAGATCATGGCCACATTGTGCTTGGCGCTGTATAAACACACATTCCTTAGCCTGACGTGTTTGTAATCCATAGAGGGACAAAACAGACAAAGGCTGGATTACGGATTCCCTTTCTCAGGTGGGAAGTGACTCAGGCTTTGCAATATCCAGTCATTTCAGACTGAGGGGATGGAGAAGTCTGTATGTGTTTGTGAAGAATGGGTTGGATATCACAATATGCTGTAATCCAGAGGGAAATCCCTCAGGATTAGGGCAACCAGAGCTGTTCAGGTTTCCTGAGCCCTGCGCTGGTGCTGGGTGTTGGGGAAAGATGATCCTGGCAGAGGCTTTCTTCTCATGTTTGGCACCTCGATGGCACAAGCATGTATGTATGAGGGAGGACTTTGTGATCCTGGGAAGGTTGAGTTCTTGGGTTCCTCTACCCCTCTGAAGTTGAGGGAACTGGCAGGGGTTTGCCCTGGAAGACTGGCTCTGCTGGACAGTCCCACCTGTAAGAAAAAGAGGTGTGGAAGACACTGAAACGGTAAGATCTTGGGCCTCCCATGGTTGCAGTCTATACCATGTAAGAATCTCCTATCATCTCCTTGCTAATGAGTCTTCTAATTTATACCAGTCCATTGGCTGGTCTTCTGTAGTATCAGAGCTTTCTTTGGGTACCACCAGTTGGTTCTCTCTGGGTGCTGCTCTGTATTAGGCAATGTTATATCTACCACCAAAGCTTTCATGGGACCTTGGGGACAGGCTTCCTACATGCCCGGACAGGCATTACAAAAACTGTTTCTCAGTGCAAGTTTCCCACAGCCAAAGAAATTCCTCACAGGGGCCACACCTGCCTCTGAACTTGTTTAACACCAGCCTACTAAATGGGTGAAGCTGATAGGGACTGGAACCCACTGGAAAACACGCAGCCCAGCCCAATCTGAACATCTTTACCTGGGGCAAAACTTTCCTCTGCAGAGAAGGCGACAGATGTCAACTCCAGCACTCTGCTTCTCTTGACGTGCTCATTTCCACCCTGGGGAAGAGGGCAGAGATCCACAACAGGTATCAAATGGAGAATCCCAGTACTGGCAACGAGAAATGTAATTCTGCATGAAGGTGAATCAAACTCATTCCTCATTAGAGGCTTGAGATGGGCCTGCAGGGGAATCCGAGGTCTGAAGCCCCTCTGAAATTCTTGGGTGGGTTGCGACGCTTGCGTTTTCCTGGCAGCAAATACACCCTTTTTGTTTTTCACTTGGAACAAGTTTTTCCAGGTCTGGAAGTGTCCCAAGTGAGAAGAAAAAACTGGTATCTCAGCTGCTTAAAGACTCATGGGAACACCTTTGAGAGATTTTAGTGTCATTTATCCTGAGCCTGAAAACAAAACCTGGTCTGCCCCTTGCTTTTGAACCAAGACCCTGAAATTTAGGGCAATGGGAATGAAGAGAACTGTGTTGAGTATTTTTGGCAAAAAATATTTTTGTCTAAAAATGGTTTTACCCCAAATACCACCTTGGAACAAAAATACTTGTGATTATGGGTTCAAAATTTGAAACAGCTTCATTTGGAATATAAAATGAAATGAATTATACTTTTCTTGTTGCCTTCTCCAAATAAACTTTTTTCCTGTTTAATTTTTCAATGGCATTTTTAGTTTAAACATTATTCTGATATTTTGTAAAGGCTAAATTATACAAATTGGAACAAAGGATTTACTCCAACTCGAGTCTGTGGCCTCTATGAAATTATTTTGTTTTACCGATTTTTCTACCTGAAAAATCAAAGAGTTTGGATTGTTTTTTTTTTTTTTAATTCTTTTGGCTACAGAGTTGAGGAATCAGTTTCTCAAGCTGCCAGTTAGGATCCAGACCTGTACTGGTCCGCATGATTGATTTCACAATATGTGATTAGATTTATGCAATCCTTTTGCAGTAAAGCTGAGATCCCCATGATACTTTGAAGGGGTTAAAACGTAGAAAAACAGATGACAGACTTAGTGAACTGCCTTTTTTTGGCATGCTGTGGTAATTCACCTAAATAGAAGATGGAAAACCTTTATTTTTTTTCTCTGCCATGTCTCTTGGGACTTTTCCCTCCTTTTACGTGTTTCAACCCCCCCTTGTACATCGTGATGTCAGCATTGTTGGCTGCTGCTTCTTTACTTGTCCAGGACATAGAAATTCCCAGTCTAGCCCAGACTTGCAGTCTATTTTAGTCTACTATCCAACACCAAACAGGTGTAAAATCCCTGCAGTCAGCAGAGGCAGGACAGTTGAATGGAGAGGTCCACTGGAGCTGTTAGACACTGGTCCCTCTGCAAACTCTCCATCAGGAATCCTTAAGCTGTTGGTTGCCAAGAACTGGGCAAGCGCGCCAAGGGAATGCTTGTTCTGTGCTTGTCCTTGCTACTTTATCCTCGTATATACTCCTTCCTGGATCATGCTCCATCACAGTGATGGAGCCAGGGAGTGAGGGTAGATGGACTAGCAATGGACCATGGTGGTCCATTGGTCTAAAAGTGCAGTGATTAGCTTAATTCTTAAGTGTGAGAGTTAACTTTGGCTGCATGAAACCCACCACAGCCAGCTGCTGAATTGGTTGTCTTTGCATCTAGCTGGGGTCTAATCTACAACGGGTTGGAGGGGGGGCATCTGCACCATCTTTTCTTAGTTTCGAAGCAGCTAATATTCTAGCATTAACCATTGAAAAGAGGACCTGGAGTTTTCCTGACCACTAGGGAATGTGTGGAGATGGCAGGGAATGGGACAGTGCTTCACTCCTAGGCTGCATTCAACCAAAACACAGCCACGTACATGAGATAGTTCCCACAGACACTTGAGATAGGGGCAATTATCTCGGTGGTTAAGTTGCGGGTGCAGGTCCCTTGGCTCACTTCATGCTTTGTCAAGAGCTCCCCTGCATGGTTCTTGAGCTAGTGGTAGGATTTTCCATCTCGTTTTACCTTCATGAGGTGCAGGATGACTTTGGTGGTACTACATCTGAGGAACAGGCCCTTTGGCTTGGTTAGATTGTCTTTTCACCTACTTACTGATGCGCAACTGAAACTATCCCTGAGTTTGGCTGAGGGCCATGTGAAACCGTGTGGTTGCAGCCGGTGGAAAACTTCTGAGTGGAATCCCATGGGAACAAAAGGGAGCACCTACTGTGGGGTCCAGAGCTGCCACTGTGTAGGGCAAGGCATGCAGATGTGGAGTGAGACTGTGTAATTTGTGATGTAGGCTTTTGCATAGAGCATCTTGATTTTTGCAGGATGCTGAGTTTTAGGCTGAAGTCTAAACGCAAACAGAAGAGGCTTATGAGTCTCAGAGCTGTAGCCCATGAACCTGCATGTGTGTGCAGGTTTGCATGTCACGTTTGAGGCTTGCTTAGATCCATCTGCTGCACTGAATCACATAAGCAGGTGAGTTATCTGAGTAAGATGGGAATCTTTCCTTTCCCCTTCTTGCAGCTGGATCATGAGTGTGTCATTGGCAAAACTCCCCTGCAGGTTAATGACTTAGAAAGCCCTGTGCTTTGCCTGGCTATGATCCATGACTAACTAAAACTAAGCACTTCTTTGAGAAAGAAAAAAGGTATTTTGCCTGCAGTTGTGTCTCAAGCGAGATCTCTGGAAGTCTTGAGTTAGTGCTAGGAGGATTTGATACTTGAAGGGGCTTATATTTCCACTCACGTGGAGTAAATGCTGTCTCACACCACACTGGCTCTGAGTCTTCTCAGGGTCTTCTCCACTGTGACTCGTTCATGTCACACTGGCTCCGAGTCTTCTCCAGGGTCTTCTCCACTGTGACTCGTTCATGGTCCTGCCCATGGAAGCACAGGTAATCCGCTCATCAGGAATATTATTCCATGAAAACACCAGAGTGGGATTTATAGGGTTTTACCTCCATACACACAATACCCTCTTCTCTTGTGATGGAGACATGGATAGATCTTGTAGGATAGGTAGGAAAGGGCTTGAACTTACTACAGTTCTTGTTCATGAACCATCATAGCCTAGTTAGGAAGGGTCCCTGTGCCACACAACACGAGTTCTGCTTTGTTTAAAAAAAAAAAAAATCAGCTGATTCAGATTTAATGATTTTTGGACAAATCTCTGTTGTTTTTCCATGAGCCTTTTGAATTTAAATTAGCTGTGGGTCTGACTCATTTGTGTCTCACATATTTGTGTATGAAACTGGGCTAGGCTGTAAGAGAGGTCATGTAGTTTACCTTCTCTTCTCCAGACTTTCAGTGGGGAAGAATCTAGATCAGGGTTCAAAAATCAACAACTTGGTCCCGGAACTGGGACCCAGAAACTAATCTGAGGTTAAAAAGCAAACAGGAATCCCTGCTGGTGCTGGTAGAAAAGAGGTGGAGGTGGAGCAGGGAAGAGAGTGAAAAGCTGGAGAGAGAAGTGACTGGTGTTTCTCAGACCAGTATTTGCAGTAGTGCCTCCATGTGACCAACATTTGGCTTCAGTGCTCCTGTCCCCCGCTCCTATTAGTCTCTGATTAGCCTGTGAGCAGCATGCGGGAGAGACAGACTTTTGCTGTCAGAGCAGGGCTTGAAGAGCGTGCTCGACATATGGCCTCGGGAGAGAAAAAGTGCTGATTAGCTGCTCGTGTGGTGAGCACCATTCATCAAGGGGAGGAAATGAGGCAGGGGTTGGGGGGGAATCCACGCTCCCCTAGCTCTGGGTGTGCTACCTGGTGCACCACAACACACAGTTCTCTGAGTGGGGTCTTTGCAGCTAAACTGGGGCTACCAGGGCTTTGGTAATGCCTAGGAAGGCAGAGAAAGCCGCTCTGTAAATGAGAACAGGCTCTGGAAAATGCCAGGCTGGTTCTGCACCGAGATCGGCATGGCACCAAGGACTTCTTAGCATGTGTCCTGCACTGTGTGTCTGCTGGCTCTTCATGCACAAGACTACTGGAGGGAAGCTCTACTCACTCCAGGCATTGCACCAACTGGGCTGGAGTGATTGGATCCTAGCTGGAGGTCAGATACCTGCCTGCAGGTGACCTTGCCTTTCAAGGTCTTCTTGCCATCAGACCCAACTCTGCTGCTGGAGGATGCAGCATCAGGGGCAGTGGGGCTTCTAGGTCATCTCCTCCAGCTGCAGCAGGAGCCTGACCAGGCAGGAAT
>NW_009185855.1:6528-19146 GCF_000690835.1 Fulmarus glacialis
GGAGAGTCGTATCTGGGAGGCTAGACAGTAATTAAAGACCTCAGTGTAGCTGAAAAGGAAGGAACTTGATGGAAGCGACAGTGGTAGCTTAATTTGGATACTGCTGAAACTGGAGAGCTGGGCCTTGCTGTGTGTGTGATCTTTTAGCATAACCTGGGCATCGTGTATGAACGTGCCTTTGACCTTGGGCCTGCAGACCTCATTGCCTCGAGGAAATGCTGAGTCCGTGAACTCGTCAGATTTTAGGCCGGTGGAGTGAGGACGAGACCCACCCTCAGATGCATTAGATAGAATAAATTAGGAGACGTGAGAGAAAAATCTGATGCAACAGCTGACCTCAGAGGAAAGAAGGAAAGGGAAGAGGTTCAAGGTGATGACTTTCCTAGGCATTTTTTTTCTCATTATTTTCTTTATTTGATGGTTTCTTGCAAACCCTTCCTACAGCATACATTATTGTTGGCCACAGTCTAAATGGTGATGTTACTGAACCTCTAAGGTTTTGTCTGTGTGATGCATGAAAGAAATCTCCTGTGCTGAGTTATGCAACTGAAGTATGTGTTTGGCATGTGTCGCACAATATATGTGCCTTCGGCTCATGTTTGCGTGGCTTAGAGGAGTCTAGCCAAAAGGAGGCAGCTAGGGAAGCTATTTTCCAGTGCAGCTCCTTGCAGGAAAGAAGTTTGCTGTGGGACATCCTTTCTCAGTGACACCATGGACTGGCTGCAGGTGGTCACCACATAGGCAAAGCAGCTTCACAGGGCAGCTGGGACAAAAAACATGAGCGGTCCAGGGTCAACCTGATCCTTCTGTTCTGATGTTGCAACTGGGGCTTGTCCTCAAGCCTCTCAATTTCAGGCTTCTCTGAGCAAAAGGGAAGCAAAGAGATTCCTTTGCTTTTGTGCAGGTTGAAGCCTCCACCCCCGCCACCTTGCAAATACCAAGATCTTTAGAAGACCTTTCAAAGGAGCCCCAGAATAGTCGTTAGTGGAGTTGCTATTGTACTTTGGGACTAGTGATGATGACATTTCTCTTGCTTAAGCTCATGTAACTATTCAGCTGATTGACTTTAGAGGCGGCTTCTACCTTCACTTTGGGGCAGTGAATAATAAACAAAAATAATCCAGGCCTGATTCCATTTGTGGCTTTTGTGGCCAGGAATATTCTCCTCATTGCTATGATTTTTTTCTTCTTGCATTTGTGTTGAAAAATACGGCAGACACATAGGTTTTATGGGTGTCTTTCGGCAAAGGAAGAGAATTAAGACATCCGGATGGCTACACCCTGCCATAAATCTTTTATGCATTGGTAGAGAAAGACCAAACAACATCAGATTTGCAAGTCACAGTAAATGATATAGGTGTAACCAGCCTCCTGTAAGCAAGTGCAAGCAAATTTTGAGGTTTGCTAAGGGTCAGATAGGAGACAGTGGGCCAAAGTTCCTTGCTTGTGCAAAATGCCGCTCTGTCAGGACACTCTGCAGTTTTTATGCCTGGGAAGAATATGCCTCCCTGTCATAAAGCTCTTCCTTTCCCTGAAAAGCGTCTTTAAAACATTCGTTTTTCTTATCGATGGTGCACAGCTGGACACGTGTAGCCTACACATCTCTGCCCTGCCACCCATGCAGGGAGCAAATGAATAAAACAGAGATGTACTTGGTATTCCAGCAGTGCAAAGACGCTGAAGAGGACAGGAAGGCCAGATCCTCAGCCAGAGTAAACTAGCAGCTGTGCTGATTTATAGCAGCAGAGAAAATGGACCAAAGGGATCCCAATTCCATTTATTGCTAGAGGAGAAGGGTAGAGGGGGTCACCTTGGGCTCTCTGCAGACTGGTGCTTATGATATAGGGAGCACGACCTCCTGGAGCTGATGGTGCCAGCAAGTCTGCCTGTAGATAGCACAGCGATGCGCCAGCTCTCGCTGCGTTATTTTGCTCTGCGTCGCACTGCCGCACCGGCCGCAGAAGTTAGTGATCTGAAGCCTGACCCTCTGCTCCGCAGCATGAACCTGAGTGCTCTTTGGGGCTGGAGGCCGCTGTGGCAGCGAAGGGGTGCGAGGAGCAGGGCCGTCGGGGTGTGCAGTGGCAGGGCCCCATTGCTGAGGCAGGACATACCCGTGCTGATGGGGACGTCAGGGAAGAGGGGAGGAGAGCTGCAGCCCCCTTAGCCCGCCTCGCTGGGAAACTTGCCCCTGCCGCTTGCACGGAGGCGGATAGGAAAGGGGAATCCAAGCTGTCAGTGCCTGAATCCGCCTTTCCGTACGCTTTATTTATGCTCTTTTGGTGTCATTTGGCCAAGGCAGGCCCGGTTTCATTGCGATGAAGAAGCAGGAGGGTGGGCAGGTAAGGAACAAGCTGCAGGTGGCATTTGAGATAAACAAAGCAATTAAACTTTTACTTTTTCCTTCCGTAAACGGGAACAGCAGTTGAGAACAGGCAGGAATGTGGCTCCCTATTCCTGTTCCTTAATGAGCTCGGGGGCGGAGGTTTGACAGACTGGCTGGCAGTCATGTCATTGTAATGACAGTGCTTTGCACTTAACACCTTTTACCTGGGGGATCTCAAAGCACTCTATAAAC
Source organism: Fulmarus glacialis (assembly GCF_000690835.1). Classification (NCBI taxonomy): domain Eukaryota; kingdom Metazoa; phylum Chordata; class Aves; order Procellariiformes; family Procellariidae; genus Fulmarus; species Fulmarus glacialis. The sequence continues at coordinate 9,104 of NW_009185855.1, forward strand.
ATCCACTCAGCTCCTGGCACTGCAGAGCTGTATTGTTCTTTTGATCTAGCAGAGGAGAGGGCGGGGGAATTGGGAGCAGGAAGATTAAAAAACAGAGATAAAAAAATAAAATAATGCCCTGCCTATGGCTGTGCTATAAACGTAGCAGCCCAGTGGAGAACAAGCCTGCAGTCCTCAATGCCAAACCTGTGCCAGTGCCTGCGTCTGTGGCCTTCCAGCAATGACCTCTCCATGCCATCCTTGATCTTGACCACTGAAAGCACCTTGGGACAGTTCCATGGCTCTGGTGATGCCTTTGGGCCAGGCTGTGATCTTGCTCATGGCCCTTTACAGATGTCCCTGAGGCACACTGCAGTATGCGACATTGATAGGGCAGGAAGGCTCCCAGAAGCAATGCCATTAAATATTGGCTCATGCATTGCACCTTGCTCCTTGTCCTCTTGCTTCAGCGATGGCAATAAGGAGACCTGTTTTCTTCTGAGTCCCTAGAGCCGGGGTTTGGTGATGCTCTCAGGGGGCTGTTGTACCTCCCGCAGTGCTCAAGAGACATATATCAACTGAGGAGCATCGTGGTGCCAACATTTTGGCCCCTCATTTGCACCAAGGATGTGAAGGCAGCAGAGCAGGTTTGGCCAGGGCAGAACCAGGAGCAGGAGAGCATGCAAATGGCAGTGGCAGAATAAAGTCCTGCTGGCGCCTGGTACATGACGCTCTATCAGAAAAGTGATGGCTTGACTGCCTGGCATGGTGTGACCATGGTGGAGTCTGGGCACTGCCAGAGGTCTTGTGGGGACACTGTAACTTGGATGGGGTGAACCCAAGGTTTCATTGTGGACTTCAGCTTCGGTTTTGGCTCCTCTAAGCCCACCAAGACAGATTTCCCACTGGCTGTGCCTGCACGTACAGGCACTTGCATCATGACCCCAAGGGATTCAAACTGGAAGTGTGCAAGGCTGGCTGGGCCCACAGACCTCCCAGACTGAACAGTTGTCCTCAGAGATGCCTGGTGGAAGGAAATTGGCCTCTTCCATGCTACCAGTGTTGTGCAGATACGCAGAAGTACTAACACCTGGCAACAGCTGGAGTCCCAACGTCTTTGCTGGGAGCCAATACTCCCACTTAGTTCTTGGCTAGGGTGCTGCAGGTAGCTCGGTCTATGAGAGCAGCCAGGAGTGCTGGATGCTACTTTGCAGGCACATCAAGGTGGAGTTTGAAGACCACATGGAAATTAAGAATTTTGACCTGAGAACTCATTGACAGCTGTTTTCACCGTATTTCCACAAGCTATTCAAGGGCTTTTTTGAGCAATGTCATGGATGCCGAACTAGTGGTATGTTGTACCTCTTGCTTTCAAGTTGCCACGGGCTAAACCAGCCGTGGTGGAAATGATATTGCTGTTTTTCATTTCTTTGCAGTGAGGACTTAGAGCTACCAAGTAACTGGGCGAAGCCCTTTAAAAACTCACATTTACCCAGCTTTCTTACAGACCAAACCGGCTCTGCCTTGTTCTGCAGAAGAAGCGGTAAAAAACTACTTTTTGTCAGGTTTCAACACATTTCTTATCATTCTTGGGAAGCTCATTAACCACTTTTTTAATGAAAGATTATATTGGTTGAATCTCTGACTAATTTTTTTGGTTGCTGTAGCTGGGTAATAAATAGTCTGTGTGCTTATCTCAGTGACAGATGGCTTCTGTGTTGTAATAGATTGTATCTCCATTTTATGTTAGAGCTCTCCTGTCCCTGGAGGCATTCTTTAGAAAAAGAAAAAAGAAAAAAAAGGAAAGGTGTTTATCTCAATGAGTTTGTAATCCCTGCCTTAAAAAAACAAAAACCCAAAGCTAACCCAAATCTGAATAGTAATTTATGACTCCAGGTTCATCCCACTTTGTGACAGAGCCAAGATTCTGAGACGAGGAATGATGGTATTGGGTGCTGCTCCGTTCAGAAAAATGTGTACTGTGTTTCTCTTCTTGCTTTCCTGGCTGCTGTGAATTAGTAAGAGCTGTGTCCTTTGCTGGAGGGTCTGCCACTATGTCTGCTGCTTTAACACTAGCTGCTCGTTGCTGGTTTGTATTTCTGAGAGGAGGTGCGTTGGTTATGTTGACCCTATCTGCAGGAGAGCGGCTCGTGCTCTGTGTGACCTCGACCGGTGCTTCCATGCTGGTGTCTATAGGAAGCCCGTGGCTAAATCTGATGGTGTTCATGTTTTACCAGAGTAACCCGTCTGCTTTGGGCTCTGTCCTGTCTGCCCTTGGGGTAAGGAAACTGGGACTTTTCTAGGAAGGATCGTGGCTGACACCATGCAGGTATGACATTGCTGTCAGCAGACAGGCTACTCCAAGGCTGTCTTGCTCTCCATAGGGGTGGAGATATATATGGGCCCATGTTGAGTGGTTGCAGGCTTGAGGCTTTGCCTGGTCTAACATGCTATGACATTGACCTTGAGCATCTCTGGACATGTTTCTGTGCAGGCTATACTCGACTACACTGTATTGACATGGGAAGGGTGTATGTGCCTCACACACGTGGTAGAGGGCATGGGACTGGCCACCAGCACAGCTGTTGCTCTCTTCTGGGAGACTTAGCAGTGATGAAGTGCATTTCAAAATGAAAAGGTTGGGTCAAACACTACCTGGTTGGGGTTTTTTATTTGGTTTTGGTTTTGGGTTTTGGGTTTTGGGATTGTTTTGTTTTGTTTTGTTTTCTGGTAAATTTTGAACCTTACCTATTAATTTAATTTATTTGGTGTTATTTACTTGGGTTTTGGTGCCATCAGGTCATATGTAGACTGTACTTGAAAGAACCACAAGACACTATTGTGTTGAAATAGGCTAAGTAAAATGGTGCTATCTTGCACTTGCAGTAGACTAACAGTCTGAGCTCAGCTCAGGTGCACAGGCTTAGTGGAGGCTTATGAATCTGCCATCTATCTATCTGGCTCAGGCTTTAAGGCCACCTTCTCCATGCAGTGCGTCTGTAGAACTTGTTGCTGCAGTGACAGAGGAGGAGACTTCAGCCCGGCATTTTGCCTAGCATCAGTGTCAAACTCAAAACCCATTTAGAAGTGCTCTGAAATATGCTGTTTGCATTTGAACTTTGAGATCAGAGGGCTGGAACACCTCTGCTATGAGGAAAGGCTGAGAGAGTTGGGGTTGTTCAGCCTGGAGAAGAGAAGGGTTCGGGGAGACCTCATTGCAGCCTTTCAGTGCTTAAAGGGGCTTATAAGAAGGATGGAGACAGACTTTTTAGCAGGGCCTGTTGCGACAGGACAAGGGGGAATGGTTTTAAACTAAAAGAGGGGAGATTTAGACTAGATATAAGGAAGAAATTTTTTATGCTGAGGGTGGTGAAACCCTGGCCCAGGTTGCCCAGAGAGGTGGTAGATGCCCCATCCCTGGGAACATTCAAGGTCAGGTTGGACGGGGCTCTGAGCAACCTGATCTAGTTGAAGATGTCCCTGCCCATGGCAGGGGGGTTGGACTAGATGACCTTTAAAGGTCCCTTCCAACCTAAACTATTCTATGCTTCTATAATTCTATGACTTCCGCAGTATGGCAAACTGAGGTTTGAATTTCACCCTTTTTGGGGGAAGAGATGGAATTTACAGTTGTTTTTTGTCTCCAACAAATTTGGAAGTGGGATTTGGTAGCCAGAAAGGACTTATGTCTGAGATTCTGGTTTTGGGTGATTTGCATGCAATAAAAAGGAGTTCTGTGAGAAGATAGGGTCCTAACAAAGCTTGTGCTGTCCTTGGAAGAAGCAAGCAGCATAAAGCCCAGGAGGTCTGGCAGCTTTAGGGGCATATCTTCCCACAGACAAGTACACTCAAAGAACATTATGGGTGATACACTATTTGTCTTTGCTTTTCTTTCCCTCAAAGAGTTTTAACGTAACAGCACTGGAACAAATCAGAGCTTTGAGGACCTCTCCTCTGAAAGTTTTTAGGCTTAATTTTGAAGTGACTTTTAGAAGTGGGTATTTCAGATGTTGTTGTGTCACAGAATAGCTTTGGGCTACCTTGCCTGTGGACCAAGAAAACCATGGGTAAAAGCAGTGCTGGAGCAACTCAGATGCTCCTGAACACCTCACTCCCTCACCCACTTCCACTGCTGGTGGATCAGTCTGTACTGGGACCTGTTTTAATTCCCCACTCCATGCTCTGGGAGTCGGGCTGTTTCCAGTGCAAGCTGTATGTGACTAGTACACACTGATCCTTTACATTTTGGCCCTTCTCCAGTACTTATTAATTCTCCCACAGGTATCACTCAGGAATGTGCTCAGACCCGGGTGGTTCATCCACACTGTCCTCCACTCTTGGGAACAGCTTGTGAACCGGGGGAGTCTTTCCACCGTCTTCTGCTCCCGTCTTTTTCCAGGTCCATTTTCTGAGATTTGCCCTGTTAACATGAGCTCTGCCTGCAATCTGTGATGTCCGCTCAACACAAGCTCAGGTGGCTTTGGCAAACGGCTATTGTGTTTTTCAGGCCGGCATGCATGCTTGCTTTAATCAGTTCCCCAATCTATTTAATACTGATTTAAAACAACACCAAATAAAACAGCCCACTGCCTTCTCGCTCTGGCATCGCAGAGCACAGTGGTTACAGGCTTTCCAGAGACCTGATTTTGATTTTGGAGCAGGAGTGGAGGCTGTGGCTGATGTGCCAGCAGGAAAGGGTTAGGTGAGGAAAGCCTCTGGAGCTCCCAGGTTCTCGTGGTAGCCTGAGCCCATCTGCAGAGTCTGCTGCCACTGTGCCTCCAGAGCAGCTGCTCATTTTGGTGATCTTGCTCACAAACTGGGCCATGATGGAGAGGAAGAGGTGGGCAAAGGAGGAGACTGGGAGAGGAAGAAGAAGGTGGAAAGATGAGAGTCACTCCTAGATACTCAACTGGTTGTTTTCCCAGACCCACCTTATAGCTGAAGGGAGGCTGTGATGGCCAAACTGACAGCCTGTTGTCACGAAGGACAACCAGTGGCCTGTAGTCCCCCATATGGACATGGGGTCAGCTATCCAGGTGCCTATAGCCAGGATAGATCCTCTGGGACTTTCTTGACCGGGGCCAATAGCTGTCCTGCTGCTGCCACAGGAGTGGGACCCTCATCTTAGCAAATATCTCAGAAACACTTTCGTGCCTTGTGGGAAAATATCTCATAGTCTGTGTTTTGCTATTTAGCTTGTGCTTGTGTCTTTCAGGTTCCCACTCCTGACATCTCTGAGTTTCTAACTCCAGTGAGAGTCTGTGTCAGGTCACAACTTGCCTTGGTCTCAGAGACTTTGGCCATCGCATGCTCCCATGCTCGGTAATAAATGAGTCCTGAGTTGACATGCTGGCCTGGGTTGGAGGAGACCTGCCTCTCCTGCAGGGAGCACTTGTAGAGGCAGGTCCTTCACCCTCCCTGTGGACCAGGCATTGGCGTAATGCCACATCACCCACTCACAAGTGGTGCCAGTATCTGTCTTGTGCCTGTGACTGATATAGTCATGGAAAAAAGGGCTGGGGAGACCATCTGAGATTATTCTGGTTCTTCCACTGCCCCAAGGCAGGATCAGCTCTACCTAATGCACCTCTGACAGACGTCTGTCTAATCTTTCTCAGAAAAAAGAAGGACAAGAACCCTCCAGTATTGGTGATTCCAGAACCTCCCTAGAAAATTCACTTCTCCTCCCTGCTGGGAAATTTCTCACTGTGCTTAACCTAAATCCCTTTTGCCTAGTGCAATTTGATCTATGTCTTCTTTTTCTGTCCTGAGTGGATGTGAGGAGCAGCTTGCAGCTGCCTCAGCTGCAATCCCATGCTAGTTTGAGCTATGCACAAGCTGTGGGGACATGTAGCTAAACCGAGTGATAAACCTCAATGCACATGTGGTTCAGTTTTTCCTTGCAGCCTGAATATTCAGCCTGGGATGACTGCTCCAGAATCAGTTTTCCCTCTTCTCCTCAATTTGAGAAGTGCAGCGAATGAATGGAGGAAGCCCATCAGTTGCCTGTCCTGCTGGTGTTCTTCTCTCTCCTGTCTCCGGGGATGCTCACTGCTCTTTGGGTGACACGTCTGGTCATTTGAGGTCCTATTTCTGCTTGGAGATGGCAGTGAAGTATACTCAGGGTGTAGACTGCTGCCTTGTATTGTGGGATGGGAGGCAGAAGAGAGGATACAAACCCCTTGCATTCACTAATGCCCAGCTTCAGAGATGCCGTAAGACATGTGCCTCCCCCTCCTGCTTTTCCCCTCTCTACCCACCCATCTTGTTCCCTCTACCTCCCCCTTTCACACTGGCAGTGCAAGGCAGTAGTTTCACCCTGTCCTGGCCCCACCCGCCTTCTGATTTTTTGGAAACTCTCCCCCTCACCCAGAGCCTTGGAAGCAGCTGGGCTTTGGCTTAATCAAGTCAACACAACTTGCCAGGATAATTAGGACATTCCAAATTCCAGTTACGTCTGCTCCCCCTGCCCACCCTCCCACCAACCTCCCTTAGATTAACTCTGTTCCTCTCATAGGTCACCATGCCTAGGGGGATTTATTCATGCAAAGCCTCATGGCTCAATCCTTACTCAGGCTAACTCTGGTTGGCTTCAAGGGCATGGGTTGATTTCAGCGTTGGCTTTGCCATTGTAAGATCCCAGCCTGGTGCATTGGCCTGCTGATGTGTGCTGGTGACTTTCTCAGCTAATCCTGCTTTGTTTCTGATCCTTCCCTGCCTTCCCCATGCCTTTGTTTTCCGGGCATGTCTGGGATCACTGGCCTCCTGTGCTGCCCTTGAGCTCCATGGGGGTCCCAACAGGGCCAGACGGGACAGGAGCATGTCCTGGTGCAGCTGGAAGGGGGGAGGCAGCCTGGGGTGCAGGGGCTGGATTCTGCCTGACCCCCCCCTTTCAGCAGGGGCAATCTCCAGCTCCTCTCCCGGCCTGAGCAGGTCTAGCTGGTGGGGAGGCTCTTGTCAGGAGACAGAAGTTCTCCTTTCCTCTGTTGTGAAAGCACCTCAGCCAGCAAAGCCCCTTGATACAGAGGCTATGGCGAGTGGGGCTGCCGAGGGCTGGTGTGGGTTCACCAGGAGATGAGGTTTTTTGCCTCTGGCAGAGTGCAGAGCAAAGTATCCTGATGCATGAGAAGACCCTGTGCAACCAGCTCTCTTTCTGCACTGTCCTTTCAAGTTCACCGGCCCATCCCACAAACACTCACCGTTTGCCTTTCTCAGGCTTTCTTCTCAATCACCAAAGGCAGCATATACTGAGCCAGCACCTTCACCCAGTGGAAACCAGTACAGCATCACTGGAGCTGATGGAGGGAGGCTGAGCTTGGCTGTGGAGGAGTTGGTCCTCTAGTTGTACAGGCAGGGACCTGGTGGTCATTGGAGCCAAGCTTAAAGCACTTTTTTGGCCTTCTTCAGGTTTACCTCAAGCCCATGTTGCCTTTGCTATAACAGGCTAGTTTTTCTTCAGGTGCTACCCCCAGGCTTCTTATCTTTATGTTTTTCTCAGAAAAATCCCACTGGAGAGCTGAGTGTGCTTGAGAGAAACAGGGTTTTCACATGGTGCCTAGATAATTAGTTGTTGTACAGGCTGTCCCTGAAGCCAGGAGCTAGCCAGATTTAAAAGGAAAAGGAGAGAGAAAGACAAAGGGAGAAAGAAAGAAAAAAGCAAGAGAGAAAAAGAAAAAGAAGGAAGGAAAGAGGGAAAAAGAAAGAAAGAGGGAAAGAAAGAAGGAAAGAAAAAGAAAGAAAGAGAGAAAGAAAGAAAGAAATGACTGTATGTTTAATACAAATAATGACACTGTCTGGTTGTGCAGTCCTGTAGGAAAGTCTTAAATTAACAAATGTGAAGGTTGAATCCTTCTGCAAATGGGTGCATCACCACTGCTTGCGCTGGCAGCTGTGATGCTTTATGGTAGTTTTGGAACTATGTTTTTGTAGTGAATGTAGTACTTTTTGCAGTGAATGCAGTATTTTTTGCTTCAGGGAGGACCTCAACTTCGAAATAATGACACTCAGGAAACCTTTTACTGAGGGACTATTTCTCTCCTTGGAGCATGCAGTGCCTTCTCGCTTCTCTGATGTTGCAGCCATTGCCGTGTACGTGACAGACTATGGATGCTCATATACAAAGCATACAGTATCGAATGCCAGATTTGTTTTTTCTCTGAATTTCAGGACATCTGAATCTGGAGTGACTCTTACTTTCCTTCTAGACTACATGCCAGAACCAGGAATAATAAGTAGGAGTTTAATACTAAATTGGTTAGTGTATCTGATGTACATTAAGAGTGCCTAAATTGGGAGTAACTTTGATTTATTCCAGCATAAGTAGAACAGAAGTTGGCCTATTTATCCTTTCATGTCTGCCCAGTCCTCCACTGAGACGTATGAGAAAAAACAGAGGTGCTATTTCATCTCCAGTGTCACTACCATCTCTGGCAGAGGAAGAAAGGTTGAAAAGAAGCTCCTTCTAGAGAAATCATTGTAGTCATCTTTGTTTTTCCTCTCCTTCCTCTCCCAGACACTGAGGGTGGGGATCCAAAAGTCTGCAAACAAGGAAAGATCTGTATCTTTTGAGGAAAAGAAACACCAGATAGCTGTAGGGAGACTTGCCAAAAGCAGCCCATCTGCTTGTTGGTTGTGTAGAGTGACCCCCTGCAGCAGTGTGTTTTGAGGTCGATCACAAACTCTCCTGACATCATATCGAAGAGTGAGACCAGGGGAAATCTATCATCTCGTCCAACTAGGTCCTGTGGTGTAGACACATGCAAAATCTTCTAGACCAAGTTTAGTTTGCATGCATGGCTTGGAAGGTGCAAAAAACATCCAGATTATGAAACAAGAAGTCCGTAAGTTCCTAGTCCACATCATTACAGACTGCCCTGAAGCATGAGGGTTTATGACTCTAATTCAGGAAAGCACTGAGCCTGTGCTTATTTTTAAACCTTTCCTTAATTCCTTTCACACATCTGGAAGAGCAAATTTGACACATTGAGTAATTAACTGAGGACTCGCTGCACAAAGTTGGCAAGAAACCTCTGGGCTAAAAATAAGCCACTGAGAATTGGGAATAAATGGGTGAAAATCATAGTGTGTTCTCTGACAGTTCATAAAGAGAGGAGGAAAGAGAAGAGAATCTGACAAATAGTTCACACTGGATAATTCAACAGCATTGTTTGCTCTGCACACAAGAGACTGAACTTGCAAGGGTCTGAAATGTTTAACTTGCTACTGAACTGGGGGTGGCTAAACCTAAAACACATGGCGTGGGGAAATACCTGCATAGGCTTTGGTAGATAGGTGGTTTAGATGATTTAAGATGTCTCTCTAGCATTAAACTACATAAAAAGGTGCGTATTTATATCATTAAACTGTAGGCAGGATGGAAGTTGTAGCCTTTGCCGGTGTGAATTGGCTCTGGTGAAGTTTGGTGAAGGACAAATTGACCCAGTTCTGCTAAAATCCAGGATTTATGCCCCGACCGATGGCAAACTGTTCAGCTCCATTGGAAATCAGCGGATCCACCGCCGGCAGGAGCTGCTGTGGTCTCAGTAAGTCAGTGGGCTGTGCAGCCAGGCAGCGTCAACCAGCATGTGCTTCTGAAGCCAGGGCTGTTTGCTGCGCGGGTTTATTTTATCAATGGAGAATCTGCCTTCTTTTTTTTTTGGGTGTTTTTTTTTTTTTTTAGGTAGCTCTGGAAACGCACCTTCCTGATAATGAGGAAACAATTTCAAATTTATTTTCAGAGCCATGGCTGTCTGGGGAGCTATTAGCTGCGGGATGGAAGAAAGCAGCTGTTGAACTCTGCACATCAACGCTACACAACAGGTTAGGGCAGGAAGTGAAGAGGAATCCAATTGAAACCTTAGGGGGAATTTAGGGAGACAGAACATAATTAACTCAAATTAGATTTTGGCCAGGATACCAGGGCTCTGCTGTTGTGAAATGCACATCTGGGATCTTGGACAGTCATAAGGCAGCTCATCAGCTGGTGTAAATGAGCCCGGCTCTATTATCCTCAGTGGGTGAAAATTGGTCTCCTTGGAAGGAGTACAATGGAGGGAGTTTGGCTT
>NW_009185856.1:0-85732 GCF_000690835.1 Fulmarus glacialis
CCCCCCGCCTTCTTCATTTAAATTTCTGATCAGTGTCATTCCCTCACATCCCTTCAGCAGCTTTAGTGGTGGCTATGAGCAGAAGCAGCTTAATTGGCTTTGTGGCCTGCTGTTTTCATTCATGGCACTTAAAAGCAGAGCAGCGTTATACCTCTGCCTTCTAGGCTGTAATAGCCTGCAGATGTCTGCTGGGATGTTTGCAGGCAGGATTTACCACCCTAACTGGGACCTCCCAAAAATGTGATGCAAGTGTAATGTGGGGAGGAAGTTACTTCCAGTTGTCCTAATCTTATCTGCCCATGAGTAGAAAAAGGAGATCTGTACATGGTGGAGCACAGGTTTCCCTTTAAACTGGCTGTCAGGACTGCAGGATATCTTTCTTCCCCTCAACTTGTCTTTTTTTCCATGAATTTCCTGTCTGACCTTTTGTCCAGTATTATGGGAGGGCCAGGAAAAGCTGGTTGCATGTCACAAGCTGTGAAGCACCACCAACAGCCTCGAAATTACTTTGTGGGAAAGGTTTCCTCTCTCTGTAACTTCTGCAGTCAGATATTGGTTTGAGTTCAGGTCTTGCATTGGTGGCCCAGCATAATGAATGAGAGCTGAGAGACATCTGAGTGCCTTAGAAAATGAGATTTTGATATATTAATTTGCTTCAGACAAAGGCTTTTACAATTCAAACCATTTAGAGAAAGTTTCTGTGTTAGTAATTAAAAAAAAAAAAAGCTGTGTTAGAAGTTAATTAATCTTTGCGTTGGGGACACAGAAATGAGATATAGCTTCCAAACTGACACAAAATGCTGCATAATAGCTGATGGAAACCAGAATTTCCAAGTGGGATGAAAATTAATCATTTTGACTTTGAGTATGCTGGCAAACTTCATGAAAAGGAATGGTTGTGCAGGATTTTCTGTTTCAATTAATCATTAATTTTGTTAAGATGCCGCTTAAAACTTTTATTTACAGAAATAAAGGTAATGCAAAAAAAAAAAAGAAAAAAGGAAATCTCTAGGGTGCAGTTAAATTTCCTTCCCCCACCCCGAGAAATCTGTTTGATGTGTTCTTTATTTTGCTTGGGTCTGCATGAGGGTTGTAACGCAGGTGTGTTTTTTAACCCAAGTCAACACTGGCCTCCTCGTAGCCCAGAGCAGAAGGGCTTCCTGCAGTCGACAGCCTTCCTGCTCAGGGCTGTGTGGGTGAAGTGTGAGCCTGCAGATGTGCGGCACTCCCAGCCCACGAAAAAGAGCCCTGGTGACCATGAAAATCAGCTTTGAAGGGTTTTTTTTTTTGGTTTTTTTTTGTTTTTTTTTTTTAGAGGATTCTTTGTGTTACTGACTGATTTCACTCGTGTTTTCCGCTGCAGAAGCTGTCTGGGCAAACAATAAATCCGATGCTACAGATGTTTGGCCAGTCGATATCAGGGGGAGTCGATATGGATGGCAATGGTTATCCAGGTACGTCTGCTATCTGGCAGTGAGAGCACTGGGGAAATGCAGCAGCAGGCTGAGAAAACAACGGAGCTGATCGTTTCCAGGTTGCTGATTCCTGTGATTGCAAGAGGCCAATGAAGCTGAGCATTTTCTTCCCTTTTCCCTCCCTTATTCGAAGCTCCTGATAAGAATTTGAGCCAATTGCTTGATTCAGGTGTTTGGGCAGTCATGACGAAGAATTGAGATATTAAAGCAGAAGATTTCAGTATCTGGCCAAGGTTGTAAGTTGCCTGGAAGCTGCCCAGTCATGATGACAATCTTAAAAAAAAAAAAAAAAAAAAAAAAAAAAAAAAAAGACAACAACATAATAGTAATAATGAAAACCAAACAATGAAGTAGAAGTGAAGTAACGTCACAGACATAATCCTCCAATTATAATACTTATGACATAATGATATTTGAAGGGACCAGCTGGCTGATTTAAGTCAGAAAAATGCTTTTTTTAGATACATGCTCTATAATTTACCAACTGACTTGAGATAACCGAATTCTGTGCCTCCTTTGTAACTGTCTCAATGTTACAAAAATTTCAGATATGACCGTTGGAGCCTTCTTGTCAGACAACGTGGTACTTCTGAGGTGAGATCAATGCCTTTTTCATTCGCTGTTTTCTTCTTTTTGTGTCTGTTTTCTGTTTATATCTTATGTGGTCTAAGTCCTCCACCACTCTGATTTTCTCCCTAGTTTATTGTGGTCAGAAGCAGCAAGCTGGATTACTTTCTAAGCAGAACCTTAGATATGGATAGTATCAAAGAATGCACAATCTAATTTAAACAGTGTAGTGAGGGATGACAATACGTAGGACTCCCAGGGCTATGAACAAAACAAAGGGTTAGAGCTGGAAGGAGATGTGTTGCATCTTAGTGCCTTTTTAGAAAGGTTGCTCTGAATTTGTGAGAAGGCTTTTTTATTGTTCTTACATTTGCGTAAAGTAAATAAATTATGATTTAAGGGAACACAGTTGAGCAAAAAGCCAGCTGTGTATGATGCCAGGATGTAATTTTGCAAGTTATAATGGGACGCAGAATGAAATAAGAGTCTTCAGGGAAATGAAATATGGAGACATTTGCAATGCACACAGGATTTGGGCTGCTGTTTTAAGTGTATGAATTAAGTGCAATTGCTTGTCTCATTTGATGGAGAGAGGTGTGACAGCTTGGTCCGCCATATTATGCAGGTGGAGCGTTAGAGTAGGAGCGGGCTTGAGATGCACAGACCTGAGGAAGAGAATGGGAAGTTTGAATTTTGCCAGTGGCTCCATTCTTACACTTGTTAATATTTAATAGAAAAATCCTGTCAATACCTAGATGTCATTAGAAGTAGTCACTAGGGACTCCTGCATCTTAATGGAAGATACAGGGATGTGGTGAGACTGGCAAGACAAATGGTGGAACCGCAGAATGGACGTGCCAGCCTGCTTCCTGTTCAAGGCAGGAAAAACTTGGCTCTGTTTCCATTTGAATCAGTTGAACAAAACAAAAAGAAAAAGGAGAGGGGGGAAGAAATGCTCTTGATGATCAGTGTGGCAGGTAGTCAAGTCTTCTGAAGAGTTTTCTGTTCCTTCATCATGAATGCAGAGGAAGCCAATTGCTGCTTCTGTGAAAAGGTGTGCCATGCCCCAGGTGGGATCTCACAGCCCCGCATCTCTGAAACCGCTAGAAAGATAACTGTGCATTTTTCTCCTGCATTGTTGTTATTTGCAGGGTGGGGAAGGGCAATCTGAAAGGCTTGCTATGATGTTTAAAACAACATACATTGCGACAGCATGGTGACTTCTGTCCACGCATTCAGTCACTGCCTGGGCATTTTGGAGATTAGCACATTGCCAGATGACTTTTGTGGGCAGCCTGGTTAATTGCTGCTACTGCCAATTTACAGCGTGTTGCTCTTGCTATCTAGATGCAGATTAGGATAAAGAAAAGAGCAGCTTTTTTTTTTTTCCCCTCACCCCTCCAGAAGCCTTTGTGAAGTCCTTTGGCCAAAATCAACAAATGTTTTGCCAAGTGATATTAAAGGCTTTGGTGGAAGCCGTGGTGACTTGGGGCAGATTGTCATTGCTGCATTGCTCGCGTGTGTGTATGGCTGTTTGACAGATGCATTGTTTTGTTTTTTTTTTCCCCAGTGAATAACCAAGTGAACTAATGTTAAGGAAAAATGACACAGTGCATCATGGCTGGAGAAATATTTTTTTCCTAGGAGAAATATTTTTCTAGATCGATTATAGCATTTACTCTTCTATGTTTCCTCAAGCATTTGGAAAAAGGAAGCTCACTCTTTTTCCTCCTTTTTTCCCTTTTCCCCCCATTACGGTATATATTTCTACGGTTAGCATTTATCTTCATCCTCCATCTCAAAAGGCGAACTTGCACTGTTATTTCAGGCTGTGGTAAAAGAGTCTGAGCAGCTGTCTCAGAGATTGATGTGAAGCTTGTTCCAGTCGATATAAATTAGGTGTAACCACAATCCCTTCTCTCTTCTCCCCCCTCTCCCCCGCCTCTAAATTAAGTGGCTTGTGGAGTGAGAGTCCTGAAGTGGTTTGCTTACATGGTCTGGCCTTGCATGGCTGCTGGGACTACCTTAGAAATGAACCTGCTGGTTGCTGCACGTTTTTTTTACTACTAGAGTTGGTTTTGGGAGAACATGTTCATGTTGAACACGTACAGAATTGAAACCATGAAGAATAACACACAGTGAATTTTTGGGCTGAAGTCCTGTGCTGGGTATGGTTCAGGAGAGCCTGGCTTTCTGGGCTGCTTTTCCCAGCCAAGCTGGCGGGGCTTCTGTGTTTTGTGAGAGAGGAGACCCACCTGGGCCCTGGTGGCACTTGGCTTGCTCTGCAATTCTGGTCGAGGTCTTCTTCAGCTGGGAGAAGCAATAACCCGGTGCTGGAGTTGCAAGGATAGAAAGCTTTCGTTCATAGTGCACCAGGTAACTCCTGAAACAGAGTTCAGCGGCATGAAAAGAGTATTCAATCCTTACCACTCGCCGGGAGGGAATTAGCCAAATGTTCCCTCCTCCAGAAAACGTGAATGTGGTGTCTGTTGTCCCTCTTATACTGTCAGAAAAATTATGTATGAATCCATTTCCTACCCCCGTGCTCCCTCCTTGACTTTCAGGTCACAAATTTGACTGTAGACCATTCTCTGGAAACCTAAGGTCTCTGCCTACCTGTTCCTGACCATCCAGGCTGCTTAGCAAGCAGTCTCACTTGCATGAGCTTGTTGTCCTTGGTTGCCATTATGCTAATTTCGTTATCCTCTTCAGTCGTCAGGAAGGCTTTATGCAACTTTTGCTGGAGATGATTATTATTATATATTACCAGTTTCCCCAGCTGCCTGCCTGCAGTCTGTATGTGAGCACTGAACTTCAAATTGATGCTGTGTTTTTCATTCAGACAGTAGTAGTCCTTGCCAGCTAGGTCAAGTGCTAATTTATCTTACAGTTCAAATGCATTCTCTTATTTTTCATGTCTGCTTGAAATCGTGCAGTTTACCAAATGTACTTTATTTTGCTTTGGCTGAGAACTTCCCTGTGAATGATCACTCAGTTCCACTTCTCTGTTGATCTCCAGATCCAGGCCAGTCGTTACCATGGACATCTCCATTTTCCTGCCCGTGTCCATCAATATCACAGCTCCTCAGTGCCATGATGGCTTGCAGCTGGTGAACTGCCTCAACGTCACAGCATGCTTTCGCTTTAGTGGCAAGCGTGTTCCTGGAGAAATAGGTAAGGTACCTGCACCAGCCCTGGGCAGGGGCATGCTGGCAGGTTGACCTGGAGTCGAGGGCTCCCTTGGACTCACTAACAGAGCTTTTATGTGAAATAAAAAGTTGTTTCGAGGTGAGCTGGGCTATACAATTTCAGAAAGTTGGAGGCTCCCTGGGAACTTTCTTGGGCATGTTTTTATCTTCCGATGAGGCTGACGTAATACTGGGGCAATGTATTCCTCAGTAAAAGGAGGCAAGTGTGTCCTTGGGCTTACTACAAGGACAGAGAACACAGAAGCCATTGATGCTTTGTAAGGTCATATTGCCTGTTTGTCTCTTGATAACACATTTCTGTGTCCATATCCTCTATCAATTTTATGAGAAAGCACGTGTGATTTTCTCTGGATTAATAGTTTTTGAAAGTCTACAAGGAGCTCTTGAAACAGAGCCCTATAAATCTGAATTCCTACCAAACATGAGGAAATCCTTTTCTGTGCATCAGTTTACCTGTCTGTAAAATGATTATAAATAGCCCAGTATTTTACTGATGGCAAGAATATCTTCCAGGTTAGTTAGTCTCTGTAAAACACATGGAGTTTCTTGGGTGAATGGAATTGTGTAAGATGTGTAAATGTGCAAGCCTTTATGTCTTGGCTGCATTAAAATATTGCTTATGTCTTTTACATCCCAATGTTTACAAGTCTTAGATATTGTGTGAAGTGGTGTGGGATAGATACAGCTTTTCTAAATATTTTAAGGTCTGAGTTTGTTTAGTTCAGCCATGATGTTTTACCTTCGCCATGCTTTAGGAATGGCAGAGGACTTGCAGTGTGCTGCTCAGGGAAGATATCTCAGCCTCACAGCGTGCTCCATCTCTACAGTGGGTCTGGTGAGGAGCTGGGGGAAGCAGTGCCCCTCCTGCTCTATGCCCCAGCCTTTCTGAGCCACTAATTAAGAAGGGTGAGAGTTGCATCTGTGCATCCCAGTATGCAGAGCCTGCTGCAGTATTTGGATTTTAAATGAGTCGGAGAAGAAAAAGGCTTCTTGCTACTTCTCCCGCCATTCACATGGAGTGAGAACTACAAGCTGCTTGTTGAAGTTGCTCTCTGCAGCTTGTCACTTTGTCACCTGAACAGCTCAAAAAAGTGGAGTTACTAAATTTAAGATTCCTCTGGATTCTAAGATATTGGTGCAACTGAGACTTCAGTTTCTTTTTTCTTCTCTGTAAATGATGACTCTCAGCAGACAAATACATGCTTTGATAAAGTATTTTTTGTACTGCCTGCTACTCTGTCAGTTAAGAAAACACTTATCTTCGAGTGCTCCAGGGGTGTTAATTCCTTTCTGAAAATCATTGAATAGATTTTCTGAGTATCTAGGTTTTCTTATGTTCCTGGGGGTACTGTTTAAAATGTTTCCTTTGCTTTAATTTCATATCTCTGGACCTGTGGCTAAGAAGTGAGCTGCCTTTTTTTCCAATCTAAATATCTATTCCCCTTGTTTCCAAAAGACCTGCTTCATCATGTCTTGTAAGAGCCAGTTGAACTCCTCTGTGTTGTCATACAAACTCTACTCCCGATGATTTATTGTAGTGAAAGCACATGTGCATCTTTTTTGGCAAGTAACATCCATCTTATTACAAGGAACTTTTTTACTATTAAGTAGATGATTATAAAACTTCCAACCATTGTCCTTTAATACAATGCTTCTAGCAAAGTGATTTGTCTTGAAAACATTGCAGCCAGAACTATCTGACTGTATAAAACCCCTTGGGGATATGATTTGGATAAAATATCTCAAATAAGCTTTCAGTTTGTAATCTAACAGTCAGGCCATTTTAATTACGTTGCAGTTGAAGAGTATCAATTAACAAAGGGTGGAACAATTCATGGAAATACTGCAATAGTTCCTCTCCAGCATGGTTAAATGTGGGGAAAAAAATAGAATATCCCTGTAAGTACCTTGTTGTCCAGTTCGGACTCTGAAAGGCATATGGAGATGTTGAAATGCTATGTCAAAGTTTTGTGGCTAAAAGTGATGGCATCGTCTCATCTTCAGATGTCTGGGGGCAGCCTGTTAAGTCAGATGACAAGAACACAGTGCTGACCAGGAACGCCGTTCCCCTAAGGCTTGTCAGCATGGATGCTCGAGACTGCTGCTTACTGGTGAAAAGCTGGGTGTTGCTCTTGCTTTTAGGCAGCTGAAGTTGGTCATCTACCACATGATATTTAGAAAGTCAAGCTGAACATGCAGGCAGCATTCTTCTGTGGCAAATGTGTGTGTTCTTCAATGCTTATTTGAATGTGTCATTATTTTGTTTACTGGCATGTGAAGGAAAGTTGTCTTCATCTAGCACTGCCTCACACCTGCATATAAACCTTCCCCACCCTCTTTTTTTTTTCTTCTTCTAGTGGTAGTTGCAATATTACTGGTCATGTAATAGCTATCTGAGGATCTGTGTTTATTGATACTGCTTGATACTGCCAATGACAGTATAATTCCCGTCCTTTTTGTGGATACTGTTTGCAGACTACAGTCTTCAGAAGTATGAATTTATTGCTGAAATGGTTTCGTCTGAACAAAGAGCCATGCCCAAATGAAGCATGTGCTCTGCACTGTGTGCCAGGCATTGTCTGACCCTTTGCTTTGCCTCCGTGCTTGCTGGAAAGCTGAGCATCTAGTCATATGCCCACCGAGAGAGAGAGCCTCTGGTAAATCTTGGATGTGTGAGAAATATGGCATTTTAAGTTTTCACTCTTTCACCTCGGAATCTCACTCAGGTTGTTCCTCCCTCACTTGAGGGGTCATTGCTTTGTCTCTCCTGGGGTCTCTGTACCTGTAGGAAAGGGAGGGATGGGAGAAAGGCCTTTCCTAGTCCGGATGAGCAGACTTCAGCCTATTCAGACCATGCGCTTCTGGGTGACCAGGACAAGAAAACAGAGGCTGCTGGCATCTCCGTGCATTAAGCGCTGCTTCTGCATTCATCCCTGCAGAAGAGTGGAAATAAACTTGTGCCTGGATAGTCTGGATAATATCCTCAACAACAATAGCAACAATAATATTAATAATAGTGCCAGTGTAAGAATTAGGTGAATTTTAAGTGGCTATGAAATGAAGGGTTTTGGGCATTTGGCTAGAGTTAGGCAGATGCATTAGAAACTTCTTCAAAGTTTCTTTTGTACTATTCACTTCAGGTGTGCATTGCTTGTGTGTTGATCCATTTCTAGTCTTCATGTCCCAAATACTGTTGCCTGAAAGACTGGTGTGAGATTTAGTGTGGGATAACAGGTTGCTTGACATTTTTGCTCTGTCTGGATACATTTCTAGGACTGAAGAAACATGCCTGATCCAAAACCTGATGGAAGTGGACACTCCTCTTCTTATCTGTATCCTACTGTAGTTTGGTGCAGGAGTATTATTTCTGTCTGTCTCTCATTTTTTCCAGTCCGCTTGGATACAGGCCTAAGATAGTGCTACCCTCTGAATGCCTCAGAAGCAGGGATGCTGTAGGGATGTGGTGTTCAGTGTATGCCTGGAGCAGTGAGGATGGCTCCCTCACAGGGACAACACTATGATAAAAGATTTGAAACAAAGTTTGAACTAACGGGAAAAGGAAAGCTTTTTGGGAGAGGATGGGGGGAATGTCCTATGTATATTGTCGCTTGCTAGGGCAATTTTTTTTTAATACTTTCGTTACTTAAGAATTTTCTCTGCAAGCAAAGTTCATGAATCATTTCCTCCTTGTAATTACCGGTAGAGAAGGCAAAGAAACACATTCCTTTTCCAATGGCTTTTTGTTGTTATTTAGTAAGTTCTTCATTTTCTCCATTTGGTGCCTCCCCACCCCCCGTGAATCAATACTATAGCTAGTAGTTTAACAAGCAGTTACAGATGTGCTTGTTCCTACTGAGCGTTTTGCCGCCTGCTTTTTGTGTACTGTAGCATCATTTGAGTGGGCGAAAAAGGGATGCACTGGGCAGCTCGGGGTGTGTAACCTCTCCATTAGCACAGCCAGCTGCTATTCCTGTTTTAGCTCACGGGATACCGCTGTCTGATTTCAACCCCTCCTCACTCCTTTCTGCTTCAGGGCTGCCTTCAGCCCTGTGAGGGGTTCGACTCTTGCGTCATGAGCACGTATGTGCCACTTAGGATGAAAATCCATTATAAAATGCCTTCTGCCATTTACTTGGTTTGTCTGTTACCGGCTGGAATAACTCACCTGGTCTGCTGGCTGGTGGTCCTCTTGCAGGTATGGCCAAATATTTCTCAGAGGGAGCTGTTATTGAAGCTTTTAGGCATTTAACTTTAGTTATGGAAAAGGAATAGTCATTAGAAAAATCAAGCCCTTCATCTGAGCTCATCAAATCCATGCCAGAGTTTTATTTTGATCGTGTGAAATTGGATGGGCAGATCCCCAGAAACATTTCTAACCAGGCGTGCTTAAAGCTGCTGGACAAATATTTGAAGGCATTACCTGCAAGAGTTAATTTGCTAGCGAAAACTTGCCTCCCGATCTCCTACTGGAGTTAGGAGGAGGAACTTACACCACCAGCAGTGCTAAGTTTGGCCAGTTATCTCCCCACCCCTGGTTGCTTTTTGGAAGCAGTGAAGCTGGGGAGGGGAAAAAAAAAAAAAACCTTACTCATGATATTTCATTTTTTCCACTGATGTGACATCATTGGATATAACATAGAAACAAGTTGTCAAAATAAAGGGGAGGCCGGGAACTGTGGTGCTTGATTGAAAACATCCACTGCCGTTTCAGAGAGACGGTAGCTGGGATCGCTTTGCTCGGAGGCCTGGTACGGGGCTCGCGTTGGGATGTGTCTCCACGCCTGCAGCGAGGAATTGTTCAGTGTCAGTAATATGTCGCGGTTCCTTCGGAGAGCCTCCCAGCCTCCCCAGGCGCCCCTGCAAGCTCTGCAGCCCTGCCTTCCTTTGGTGCTCCTCCTTTGAAGACGGCTGCGTCTCCCCGCGGGGCTTTTTGCCTCTGCCTACGCAGGGCCTGGGTTTGCTAACGGGTTTTCTTGTCTTTATTCTTGGGATGCTGGTGCAGATCTCAGCATGTGTGTGTGCATGTGAGGTCTTGAAAGCGGAAGGGAGACAATTGGGGATGGGTGTGGGATGTGCACACTTTAAAAAAGAAAAAAAAAGTTAAGAAAGAGACTGCTGGGATTTTAAACAGGCTAAACCCTGTGCTTCTGTTTAGGTGGTGCTTTTTAGTGGGACTGAGCAAACACCAGTTCAGTGAGAGTTTTTGGTGAGCTGAGCTTGTCAGAGTTTGAAACACTTTCAAGGCATTATCCTTCTAAGCAAGTTATTCTGCCAAAAGCAAGCAAAAAAAGTTCAGGTGGAGCCCTGTGATGGTAGTTAGGCTGATTCCTCAGCTGTGGCTTTTCTTACTACGTAGGGTATGTCTCTAGTTGCTTTGTGTGAACTTGTAAGTGAGCTTTTCTTCAGAATGCAACACACTGCAAATGGAAGTGAGGTCGGTTTGAATTATGTGAATTATGAATGTTCACAGACACTTTTGCACCAAGTTTTACAATATCATTAAATAAATTCTTCAAAGTAGTGAAATTTTGGTGGAGAAATGATTGGAGGTGATAGCATTGGCAGCAGTGTTAATTTAGAGAGATTAGGATTTTCATTGATTTAAAAAAAACCACAACCATGATATCAAATAAAAACACAACAAAACCCAGCAAAGACCCCTTGCTGAAATTCGGTATAGAAGACCTCAGTCCAGGAATGTATTACATTTACATTGATTGTTTGTAAAATTCTGGCTTAAAAAAATTTTACATTTATGGGGAGCATATTATCTGGCATCAGTCATTTAGGACTTAAAACATAAATAAAAGCCAAAGCAATAATTTGGCAAGCACCCCACATACGTAACGAATCAGCACAGGAGCTGGTGCTGGCTGTTGTTTACAAAGATTATCAACTAATTAAGCCGTTTACAGTGAGCCAATCTCATGGTATTCCCATTACTGCCCTGATAACAGCTGAAATCAATACAGGCGGTGGTCTGTGATGAGTGAAAAGACCTCACAGCCAGTGTTTTACTTGTCTGTAGAAAGCAGCAGAAGCAGCGTTCATGCTTCTGCTGCAGTTTCATTGCTCCTGTTGCATTTACCAAAAGGAAAGGTATAGTGAGCTTGCATTATTCAATCACTGTACAACTAATTCAGGTAACAAACAAGTTTTCTTTTGGACGCAGATACATCCAGTCACAAATCAACCAATTGTGTTAAGCTACCTATACTATACTGTAGAACAGCAGGAAACAGGATTTACAGAGATACAGCCCGTTAGTCTCTGGGTATGCTTTCAATAACCTGTCGGGGATGTGTAACATCTAAGAGGGGGGTACTGAGTGTAAGGCAGTGACCTCTAGTTAAGGTCTAAATGCTAAGATGACTGGAAATCAACAAAAGTAATTGTCAGGAAGTGCCACATCCTGGTTGACATTTGCATGGTTTGTACTGTTCTAGAAGGAAAACAAAGCTTGACGCTGCTGCTGTTGTTGTTTGTCTTGTGTTTTTGCTTTTTCTGTTAACAACATAGTTTAAGCATCTTTTGTTTCTTTTTTTTTAACTAAGTGTGTGTGTCTAGATGTATTTTTACACATCATTTCCTACGGGAAAGGATGGGCTGGGAAATGTAGTGACACGAAACCTGGGAGTACATTAGTAACTGGATTTGGTTTTGTGCAGCCACAGGAAACTTAGTGATTGATTGAGGCCCTGCAAGGGTTGACCTTTCTTCAAGCACACATGCCCTGGGGGCAACAGGATCCATTGATAGGTGGCTAGCAAATAACTATTGTTCACTGACATCCTTTGTTTTCTTCTTCTTCCTTTTTAAAACAGGTTTGAATTATAACTTGACTGCTGATGTGGCAAAGAAGGAAAAGAGCCAGCAACCCAGAGTTTACTTTGTGACTTCTGGAGAGACAGCAGGGCAGATCACAGAGAAGTTACAACTGTCATACATGCAGGAAAAGTGTGAGCATTACCTAGCGTATGTCAAGGTCAGTTCATTCCTGTCCTTACTTACGTTGGCCTCACTGCAATTCCAGTCTTTTTTTTTTTTTCAATATTCAAGCAGTTAAAGTGGTGCTGCTTGGCTTCAGATGTTCTTTGTTTTCCTGACAGGTGGATGAAGTTTTTTGGGTGGAAGCTCAGAACTTCTTGCTTGGCATGATTTGTCAGTCGGAGCACCATCGGGCCTTCAAGACCTGGTGCCAGGAATATGTGTTTTATTTACTTTTGATCAGGCACATTTGCAGGGGCTTTCTTTCTTCTTTTGGCTTCGTTTGTTGCTACACTTGCTATGCTCAAACTAAGGAGGCAAAGTTTTGTTTTGGCAGGAGCAGCAGGTTTAGTGTTTAGTTTTGTGTAAGGTCTGACTGCACAAGGGGCTGGTGATGCAATCTGCATGGGAATGGCAGGATAACATGGGGTCTGTCCTGAAGCAATTGGGCTCTTGGGTTTGAAGAGCACCCTGGATTTCATCTGGGCTTGAAAATAGCAGTGGGATAATTTAATTTCACGTGTGTCATGGTCCTAAGAATACAGAGAGTGCTTTCCAGACATGCTGGGACATAAAAAGGGTCTGTTTTTCCTGTGACAAACTCTTTGTTCAGGGTCTGCTAGGATTGTAGTTATCTTCTCTTAGCAGCTATTGTTGAAGAAATGTCACCCAGGTGCTATTCTATTTGCAAAGTAAGCACAATAGTTTTCTTCTCAGCTAAGAAATTTATAGAATGGATTTTAAAATTATATAGGAAGGAGATTTATCTTTTAAACCACATATATCTTACAAGCACTAATCTGTATCACCAGTCTAATGGGAAGTATGGTTGTGTGGTGAGTTGCATATCCTCCCTACTGAAGGCCATATTCTCATAGATGAATGTGACCTAAATTCAGTGGATATCACTTGGCACTGTCTTGTTTTGAGAATCCAGCAGGTCCAGACATCCCTAAAAGTATAAACTTTTCCAGGAAGCTTCTTTGTACCTAAAAACTGTGAGAACGGGAGATAAAATTAATCCTTTGACTTTATCAACATTTTGTGCATGGCTGTTGAGAGGAAAATAAAATAAATAAAGAGGCCACCAAGGAGGAAACGCTGTCCTGTTAAGTTGTGTGGATCTCTGGGAAGAGACTAGGTATCTTCCATGGTTTTTTGTTTCTGGAACAGCCTTTGCATTCTGCTGTGGAAAAGCTCATTAAAGAAAATGTAGACCTATGAGATTACCATTACTTAGAAAATATGGCTGTGAGTTTACTAATTCTGGTCTTTCTCAAATGAGCACATCTGGTTAGGCTTTAATGTATTGAGTTTGGATGAAAAGAAGCCATATGCCTTTCTATCTTAACAAAATAATGATTTCTTTCACATTAGCCTTGTTGTAGTTTTTTGGTACTACACAGAATTCATTAAAGAGCTACATATGCCCAGGAAACTATTCAATTTATTGTAACATTCCTAGCTGATACTGGGAATGCAAAGGTAAGAACTATTTTTCTGGAAAATTCCTGGGAAATTTGATCTTTATAGGCAAGAGAAATGTTTAAGCATGTTTAAAAATATGAACAACTTAAAGCAAAATAGGTGGTTAACAAACAAGGCTACTGGCTTTCTATATGATAAAAGCAGCTATTTTTCACAGTTGGAAGAATAGCAGGAAGTGTCGTTTGTTCGTAAGGGAGAATGCAAAGTAGTGGAGAAAGATAATCCCTGTGCTTTCATGGGAAAGGTGATATGATCCACGAGGCTACATGACATCAGAAACATCAAAGAGAGTCCTGCAGACTCTGGAGGAGTGGAAATGGGGTCATGATCTTTCACTGCTATCCTTAAGTAACAGCTAGTAAAACAAAAACCCTGAAAAACAGAAAAACTCCCCAAACTCCAACCGGAAATCTCCTTGATTGCATAGTTTTGTGATGGAATGGGTGATAAAAGGTGTGGGCTTAAAATATATGAAGTATTTCTCTTAGGCTTTCCTCTTTCCTTTTATTTACTATATGCCTGATGAATTCGCCTCCATGGCAAATCAAGTTGTTTGCAGTTGCATCCTTAATCTGTTCATTTTATTATTGTTCATTTGAATCCCTGGTGACAAATAGGTTTATACAGTAACATGAGAATGTCAGTTCCGGACTGCCTGTGATCAAGGATAGAGAAGCTCTTTGGACTTGTGCATCACCTCATGTGCTAGCTTTACAAACCCTACTAGGTAAACAAGGTGTCCAGTCCAAATGGCACACAGCAGAGCCCTGTAGGTTACGTTAGTTAAATGAAAGCCTGTGCCAGGCCTCGCTGGGTGACATTATCTTACCAACATGTAGTTCTAGCATGCTGGAGGCATAAAACAGAAGGACTGAGAAAAGTTGTGAAAAAACTAGACCTATACAAGCTTGCTGCAATTTCTTTTGACAGGTTTGATCTCAAGAGACCCCAGTGAAACTGAGCACTAGAAGAGTTGTAGTCTGCAAATAAACTAACAGGGATACTCATTAAATCGTTTTGCAATTGATAAATGTCAATATTTTGAGCATGACTCCTTTCCTATTTGTGGTTCCTTCTCAGGGCAGGAGCTACTGTTCTTATTGCTGCTACTGAATTTGAGTATTAAATTCTGTCTTTCCTCATAACGGAGATAAGTGGATCTCAGAAGGTTTGTAGGATATGTGTAGCTCAGAACTTGATCTTGTACAAGGCAGGCTACCAAATTACAGCTCAGGTTGCTAGAATTATGGTGGTTCATGAGAAAATGTGTTTTTCTGGTTGAGAACAGAGAATGAAATGGAAATGCTTTGGGACTTCAAAATGCTTTGAGTTTGGTTTTGTAGCGGGCATGGGAAAGTAGAGGAGGAATGCAGTTTTTTGACATTTTTTTTCTTTCTTTTTTTTTTCCATCTCTTTATTGGAACCTGTTTGATGATATCTAGTTAAGAAACTTTAATTCTTTAGTATACAAAGACAGTAATTCCAATATTCACAGCGCCTCAAGTGTCATCTGCAAAAGCTGCATTTTGTTTTAATTTAAACAACCTTTGGATGTTTCACTGATACATTCAGTAGAAAATGGACAGCTAGTGCAAGTGGCTATTGATTGAGAAGTTCAGGAGCATCGCTGGTTTTCTGGTGTCAGTGCATAGCTGATCCTCGCCATCTCTCAGGAGGTGCTTCGCTGCTGGACAGTTCCTCCTCCGGCCATCTGGGGATGGTGCTGCCACTACAGACCTCCTTTCCTTCAATGGTGATACAACTACTAACAGCACATAAATACATTACGTGGTAACTGTCTGTCAATTTTGCTGGAAGAAAATGAAGCAAAAGTTTAAATCTGGTTAGCTTTTTTTTTTAAAGGGATTTGCTTTTTGGTGGAAGGAATGGCAAACATAAATGTGAGAAAATGGAACGTGCTTCTAAGAGGAGAAGAAGCAGAAGTTGCAGAAGGGGTAGAAACAGAAAAGATGAAGAAAATAAATGGTTTGGAGGCTTTACAAGTGTCTCCTTAATCTTAGTATCTGGGCCTGTAGCTGAAATGTACATTTTCTCTTGGGAACTGCACTCGTTTGATGGTGCTCAGAAGAGTTGAACTGTGTGTTGAAGATGTGCTGCGATCAGGACATCAACACTGAGAAAATATTGTTTTCCCTTTCCAGTAACAGCCCTGGTTGTTTCCTGCTTATGTGGGCTCCTCTAATATTTAGAATAGATTTACCTGTGGATAAGACAAGAGAATTTGACGCAGACAGCAAAGCACATTGTGCCTGCAAATTTATGCAGGGTCAAATCTCATCTTCCTTGATTTATCACAAAGGTGTAATGGTGATGATGGTGAAAGCCCCTTGTATGATTCCTGCTTTTATTAAAGAAGCACAGTCTGGTTTCTTACCCCACCTTGGGCCAGCCAGCTGGGCTGCCTGTTGCTACCAGTCACTGCTGTCTGTGTGCAGAGTGAAGGTTATGATAGGTTCAAACACCGTCAGCAGTCCTGGCACATGATTAAACCAGACACAGCATTTATATTTTCCAGAGATCTTTATCTTGGTGACTGTCTGGTTGTTTTAAGTAGTCTCATGTTGTTCATTGTATTAACTCTTCATGGATCTGGCCATAGCTCATGGGGAGGATGGGGCTGAGAAGCAACAGATGAGCAGTGATACCAAAGGCTTTTCATAACGACGTGTAGGTGAGGAGCTCGTGCTGTGTTTGTACAGGCAGGTTTGGAATAAAATGCCACTTTTCAACAGAAATTGCACAGCAATGTTTTGTTCACTGCTGAATTCTATAGCCAAAAATTTGCCTTTTTGTAAGGATGTTTCTGGCCTTTGTCTGCCATGCATCACTGTTAGCTCAGGTCTCTAAAGATACTCTGGGCTGCTGATCTCACACAACTTCATCTCTAGTGCTCACCGATTTTAGTCACTGTCTGTGGTTGTGATTGTTTCTCCCTCTGTAGCTGTTTGATCTCATCTGAGGGGGATGCATGTATTAAAGTCTTTTATTCTTAATTCATGGTAATCTGGGTTTTTTTCTAGAGTCTGGGTAGCAAAGCATTCAGTCTCACAGTCACATGTGATGTAGAGATGTTATCACCTTGATCATTTGCAAGATGTACTTTCTTCTGAAAGTTGTCTGCCTGTGAATTAACATCTCTATGTTAAGGTTTGGCTGGTGGTGTTACAGGATAGAGACATACAGCCAGAGACACTCAAGAGCTTATTTTGAAGGTTGACTTTTTTTTTTTTAAATAGGATTGGTTTCTCCCATACTGTCAACGTGGAGCCTTTTAGAGGGGGAGGTCTCAGCATAGCTTGGTTGCTCACTTTTAGTGAGGCCTTTCCTGGGACGCTGGTGCTGTGAGCGATGGATCGTGTGTTGGACGTGGACAATAACCACTGCTTTGCAGAGGAAGAAGTGAAAACCAGACCCTTGGCAAGTGCAGCTCCTCTTGGTAGTGACCCGACTGGTGCTGCACGCCTCTCCCTGGGAGAGGAGAGAAGTCGGAGCAAGTCAGGGGATAACACTTGAAGCAGAGACTGCTTTCACAGCAGCAACAGCTATGAAAACTTAGTCACAATTATCTAGGATTTCTCAGAGTTTGGACCACTGGGCAGACAAAAGGAGTGCTGACCTGTTCCAGCCTGCAGCAGGAAGTTTATCGTCGCTGCAAGAAGAAAGCTGCTGTGTAGTTTTGCCAGGAATGATGACTGCAGTGAGAGTCAGCGCTAAGACCGAGAGCAGAGTTGATATCTTTGGGTTTGTTCCTTTTTGTTGTTTTATATAACTTTTTTTGCCCTTTTGCTGAGCCAACTGGAGAAACTGTCAGGCCGAGCCAGATGCAGTCATAGCATATGTTCAGCCTTAAAGGGCTGTGGGATAGGTGGGGTGATCGTGAAGCACAGGGGTTTATTTACAGAAGAATGCTTTCCAGAACAATTCTTTGTTTTCCAAAAATTGTGCAAAGTGTGCTCGTAATCTATTAGCACAGCCTGCCTCCCCTCCAGCAGAGCAAAATAAATATAATCTTAGCAAAATAAATACAGTGTTTTCTGTTGCCTTAGTCTGTAAAGTGATCAACCCTCTCCTTTCGGATACACTCTGGCCGGCACTGTGTAGAGCTGATGTCTCACCTTGAAAAATAAGCCAGGGAGAAGAGAGGCTGCATTTTTTCCTGAGTAGCTCATATGGGCAAGGGAAGAACAGTTGTTAGCTGCATAACTCTGGGTTCCTTTTCATTGACTCTTAAGTACAGGGACTTAGACGTACCAGAAAGAATATTAGGAGTTGGTGGGAAGACTGACATCTTTGAGCTGAGCATTAACTGTATCAAGATTTAAATACTGTTAATGACCATGGAGTTGTCTTTGGCTTTTCCAAAGGTTTTTGCAAGGTTCACCAAGAGCAAGTAAGATTGTCTTTCAAGGGTGAGCTTATACTCAAGTTTGAAACTGTCCTGCACAATGTGGCCAAAATGAAACTGCCAAGTATGCCTGGCACTAGCATCCTTTCAGAAGGGACCCATGCTGCACCTAGTTAATTGCAGTAAGATCTGCTAGGGCTGGTAGTGCAGCAAACTGGGAGAGCAAACTGTAGCAGATATTGTGCTATTAACTGTTTGGGGGCTTTTTACTGGGCAGTGTAGCTAGTAGGGCTGTTTGGTAGCCCAAAGGGTCTTGTGTCCTGAGGCCAGTGGGAGGTTTTCAGCTGTGAGCTGAAGGCAGAGATTTTGTCCAGATGCCCTCCTTTACCCGTCTTCCCAGCTTTTTAAAGAAATCACTTTTTTTTCTCCTCACATTGATAGATGGTATAACTGCGTGGCAAATGTCCCTCCTTTCTGGTTGGAGAGTGTCTTTGAGTGTTTTCTGCTCTGTATGTCCGTTATAAAAACAATGAAACAAAAAAACCCTATCCCATTTCAGGTTTTAGCAAGGTAACTAATTTTACTTTAGTTCACTGTTGCTTTTCGACTTTTGCCAGCATGTATGAAAAAGGCCAAGTATGTTGTTTATGGCCCAGGCAGAAACTTGGTTGCTCTGGTGGAGCTGCTGTCAGACAAAGTGCCTGGTTAATCACATTCATGAATCCAAGCAGAGAGATTTTATGCTCCCCAAATGAAATAAATATCATCCTGAATAAGGCTCAGTCAGTAGACTTACAGCACAGTGGCTGCTGAAATTCTGCTTTGCCTGCCTTGTATTTCTTTTTACCTGCCTTTTTTTAAACTGTAGTGTTCCCTGCTAAACCCTAAAGGGATCCAAATCTTTAATCTTGAGCCCTTTGATAAACGTGTCCCTTTGATATATTCTGTAATGGGAAAGAAATATGATTTATTTTTCAAGTAGAATCTCTCAGAAATACATATTTCTTAAATTTTAACAGAGTTGAGAATTACTTTTATCGCATGTAAAGTCTTAATGAAGCATGGCACTTCACTGCTGTTCTTAGACATTCAGTAGCAAACATATGCCTGGCTTCACTGTCTGCCGACTGATGTGTTTCTGTGTGATACTGTAATTCCTCAAAAAGAGATTTCATTTGCAGATTAAACCTTTTGGAGGCTCAGGAGGGGCAGATTTAGGCCTGGATGGAGCATGGCTCTTTTAGGAAGGAGGATACCAGAGCCCATGGTTTGGAGAGTCCGTCCATGGAGTTTTTGTCTGAGAGGAGTCATTGCATTTCCCAGTGATGGCACTTTTAGGAAGTGAGTGGCCAAACAGAGATAAAAGAGGTGCTGCACTTTGTGCTAGGAAAAGTCATTTCAAAAGGCAGGTAATGATGGACAGGAATATTTTTGCTTTCTCTGGCACTCCTGGTTAACCAAAGAGCTTGTTTTCTCAGGTGGAAAGAAGCAGCAAAGAAGGCAACATTACCGTTTTAGAAACTTTCTAAGCTTGTTTTTTGTACAGAGTGATATAAACTAAACACATGATGGCAAATTGTGCTGTAAAAGTTTATTAGTACTTCTTTGGGACAAATTTACACTTAGGGGGAATACGCTTAATGCTAGAGTATTGCTACAGAAAATTACAATAGGGAACAGCTTGTTTGTCTTAGTGGTTTTCCTGTTTATAACACATGGAGGAATATCAGTCTGTGCGGTAATCTCGGACACACACATGTACACGGTCGGCTTATCCTGTCCAAACTGGGGAGTGCCTAAAATTATCACCCTTTCATTTTGCTACCCTTAGGAAGGAATGAGCAGGGCACTTCATCAGGAAACATTGGAGGCAACTTCCAACAGAAAACTCCTCTCTAGGCTAAAAAGAAAACAATTAATTTTGCTGGCTGTGGCTTCTGGGTATGTTCCAAACCTATAACCTCCTCATAGTCAGAACAGACTTGAGTCTCCTGGGAGACTCTTACAGATGCTGTGTTTGGTTTGGGTGGCAACACGTAATGCTAATCCAGCGCCCTAATTCATACCAAAAGTGCCTGACAATATGTTTGAATAAATGTGGGAGTAATAGGTTGCAGGCATAGAACTTTTTTGGCAGAAAATGCCTTTTCTCCCTTTCTCTCCCACTACATAACTTCAGTTGTGGAACTGAATTAATCTTGAACTCGTGAGGTCCAGAAACAATTGAGGAAAGGCATGTACCCTGTGCTGTTACCCCCACGCGCCCACTGGCATTGCCATATGCAATGGGGTAGTAAAAGATGGTATGGTTGTGCTGGTGATCAAAAGTTACATCCCTGGTCATAGGCTTCCAGTTTGTTGCAAATTTTAATTATTGATTCCCCTTGTAGAGCTCTGTGACCTCTCCTGGAGCCCAAATTATTTTAGGGAATGTTTAGTATTCTGTACCTGGAACCTGCATATTGCCGTACACTAGCTGTGCTCCTCCGGAGATTTGAAATAGGTAGTTATCCGGGAGTTCAAATTGTTTTCCACTTGCCCACAATGTCTTTGACCTGATGGCATATGCTTAAGCTTGTTTCCTGACTTTATATACAAGATGATCTTACAGATTGGATGCATTAAGCAAATCAGCTTGCACTTCTCCACTTCGGTCTGTCATGATTTTGCAATGGCCTTTTGTCCCATCAAATGTTTGTGGCCACTGTGCTTGCTTTCAGTCGTCATTTTTGCTTTGAAAAAAGGATCATCTTTGAAAAGAAGCGTACTTTTGAAAGCTATCCTCAAAGCAGTGAAGTAGTCAAATTTTAGGAATATGTGCAATCTAATTTTTGGGGTTTGTTTCTTCAGTTGGCGTCCTCTGGTTGGCTCACAGTGTAATGTGCCATTTGTTTTCATCTGGTATTAAAATTTGTATTGCTGCATGTGTGAATTACACAGTTTTAAAAGAACAATTTTTGGAAGGGGATATTGTAAAGGCTGCATAGAACATAATTAACTGATAAATTCTTAAGCAAAAACTCAGTGTGAGTGCACCTGACAGGTTTCTCTGATCAAATTCCACCAAGAACATAACGTAGCAACTTCAGTGTTTCACAGAAAATTTCAGCAGAGGATCTTCTAGTCTGCCTTTGTTGTCAAGTTATTGACCACTTTTTCTGCCTAAGTTGCACCTATTGATGATCATGATTTCTCATATGTAACACAAGCAGTTTCTTGTAAATAAAGTCCTCTTTGAAATTATTTGTGAACATTTATCTTCTCCATGAAAAACTGAAAAATACTTAATAATGAATGGCTTTTGCATGCTCTTTATGCAAGTCGGTTTATTTTATTGCCATCTTGTTGTTCTAGCTATTTTTAATCTCCTTTTATGCATGGGTTTTAAGGCACTGAATATGTTTTACTCTGTGATATGTGAATGTGCCTAATACCGTAAGGCTAGGACTGGGTGATAGCCTGACTGTAATAACAAATAATAATGAAAAGGAAGAGAATCCTGCAATGGTTTATATTGCTTTTTTTTGTCGTGGGAGAAGACCCGGGTCTGGTGTTACATTCTAGACTGAAATGTGAAGAGTTAGCTGTAAATCTAAGGGAATCTAATGTGAGAGTAAAGTAAATTTACTACTTCCTTCTTTTGGCACACAGACCACATCACTTAAGACTTCCTTAGACGACAAAATAAGTTAAAAATACAACTGGTTAAACTTGTCATGACTTAGTAATTTTCATCCTATTAGCAGACACACAGCTTCTCATTTGGCAAGAGTGACTCTAAAGGAGCTGACATTAATGTAACTTTGGTGAGAAGAAAAGGGTATAAAAATAGAAACGACTAACAAAGAATGTAAGTTAAAATATGGTATGTCTTATATAAATTTATACCTTCTTTCACATATTTTTGACCTGCTAGGATATAGAAAGCACCAAGTGAAATGTACCATTAGCCATGAAAAGGTGGTTTTGGTGAAGTCTAAGTGTATAGGGACAACGGTCTGATGGGAAGGCTTTTAAAATCCCTACCTTGTAAGAGACTAAGCTCTATCACTCTGCATGCAAATTGGCTTATGTGCTCTTGCTCTGGGAGCTAGAAAGAATGCAAAAATTGAAAAGCCAGAAACTTCATCATGCTCCAAGGAGAAAAAAAAAAAAAAGTGTTGAAATATATGTAAAGTTTTTACCCTCTTGCATCTCCCCCTTTCACTGGGGACAGGCAGTGGATCATGGATGCTTTGAGAACTGACTGGATAGCTGAGGTTGTCTGTAAGATACCTTGAATATTTTTAGGAAGTGTTGAGGTTTTCAGTCCTTAATAATTAAAAAAAAAATACGACAAGTCTTCCTGCAAGCGCAGAAGCAGCAACAGTGTTGGAGTGGCACAACCTGTAGATTATGATTTTTGCTCTTCAAGCTCTGCTCTGTCTTTCAGGTACAAAGTCTTTGAGAGCAGAGTGAAAAATTGTAAAGCAGAACCTTTTTTGTTATTGTTTTCTTGTAAGGATTTTCTTTATTCAGAGAAAACAGGTGGTTTCATGCAACTGTAATAGCTATAAACTACTCCTTTTAAATCATTGAGCAGATCACTGAGTGGTTCTGAATCCCTCTTTTGGTTATGTGCCACTGGGGGAAACCACTGCTTCACACCCTGGTGAAGTACAGAAGCCTGACAAATTCACATGGTAACAAACCCAATTTTGTATGAAAAAATATTACCCCCCTGAAAGTGAGTGAGTCCAGTTCCCATGTGTACATGACCCCCCACTCCAGAAGCAGCTCGCCCAGGAAAGGCTGCTGGTTTGCCCCCATTCAGTGAGCTCTGCAGTTCACGGTGAAGAGGAGGCTTGAGCCTTCCAGCTGTAATTGGCAACCCATGAGCTCCCTGTGACTTGGAGATATCAGTGGGGACCCTGGCACACACGAGCATTTAACCCATCCACTGCTTGATTGCAGGAAGGGAGCTGGAGGAGGTGGTTTTCTTGTGTTACCCATGTAATCGTTTCCATGAAAACTACCCCTGTCCACTGTCGAGTTGCAGCAGCAAAAATTGTGAGCTGGCTTTGAGAGGCTGGAGCGCAACCAGGTTTGGGAGCCCAATCCGCAGTCTGTGCCGAGACAACACAAGCACTGAAACCCTGGCAATAGAAATCAATGGCAAAAACTATCCCAGGTTTCAGCAAGGGGTAAGGATCTCGCCTGGAGACCAGAGCAGACCCTACTCACATGAGACAGCATTTTCAAAGCCTTTCCTGAACCCACTAAATATTTCTGGCGTGGGGGAATGGGTGAGTGTTTAAACCGGTTGGGACAGTGCTTCCACCTCTGGTATTTCTATTCCTGCTAAATGCACTGGAGCAGCTTGTGCTGCCTGTATCTCTGCTTGACCAATACATATGTAGTCAGTTGTGGCAAAATACATCGCTGAAATGGAGATACTGCATGAAACTCTGCTGTGACACCGTAGCCATTGAAAACAATAAATATTATCCAAAGCGCTATTTTTTATTTGTCCCTTTCAAGAACTTGGACAAATGCCAGAATTTATTTTTAAACTTTATATAAGTGACTTAAATATTTGTGATGGCTCATTTTTCTTTCCTTACTATTTTGGGAACAGTCTTAATTTTGCCCTACATTGTTTCAGTTCATCTTTTTTGACATAGGTTCTCTCTCCCCTTCTCGAACAAAATGATCTAATGTCCTGTGTTGACTGAAGGCTAGTGGGTTCAACACAAGGTTGCCTGTTTCAGGGAATGAGCAGAATGTATTTACAGGGCTTCTGCCGTGTCCCCCTCCTACCCACCAAGACAGCTGTCTAAAAATCTAATGTTTCTGACTGCATAATCTGTATGTATCTTACTTTTGATGTTAACCCTGTCTTTTTCATCTTGAAATGAATACTCCCGAGTGCAGCTCTAGAGAGCTGCATGGTGGGCAGCCACCTTAACACTTAATACTTGTATTATTACTATTAATGTATTACTCTTGTAAGCATTTACCTTATGTCTGTCCCTAATTCTTTAATGCAGTGGTTCTTATATTATCACCTTGAAAATGTTGCAAAGGCAATAAAGGTAAAATGCTGCTTAATAAGGTTCTGTACATCTCTTCCTATTGCTTTTCTGACTACCAGTACCGTTTGGGAGCCACTGCTCCCACCTATGCCAGAGGCACAGAAACCGCCACGATTTCTCATTGACTTCATCCCACAAAGTCAATGGGATTATTAAAGTACAGCAACACATCTGCCTGTCATGATGATACCTCCTAAGACCCCTTTGTCTCTTTAGTGACTGGTTGCATCAGTCCAGGATTTTGGATTGCGAGCGATCGGGATCAGGTACTGCCTTTGGTACAGACCCTTGTATAAACAGCACCAGTGTTTGTGGCTATAAACAACCAGGGACAGTCACTGTGATGGATGAGGAACTTGCAAGGTTTGGTTGTTTGAGGGGTTGTTTTCTTAAAATAGACATCCCCGAAATAATCCAAAAGAGTATATAAGCTGTCTAAATCTCTTGAGAAAGCAAAGTTTAGGCTGGAGGTCCCATGAGAGAAGGTTTTCGTCTCTTACAGTTCCCAGTTCTGGCTTGTCTGTAGGCGCTTTGTAGGGGCGTTTCTGGGAACGTATGTGCTCTCATCCTTCTAGTTCCAGTTGGAACCGGAAAGAAAAGAAAGGTCAGAAATAATTAGTATCTTATTAAGAAAAAGAAAAAAAATCCAAAGCTTGAAAAGGTTCATGTAAAGCTTTGTATATGTGTTATATTTTTGATATAGCTGCAGTCTTTGCCATCTGAACAGTGCAGTATTCTGCTGGTGACTGAGAAGCAGGAAATGAAATAAGTAGGTATGAAGAAGAAACGAAGGGCATCAGTGATGTATATATTTTTATATATATATCTCATATACTTCTAAGTCAATATGCAAGGACTATTTAAATGAATTTATGATATAATGATGTGTTTCTAATTGTCATGCTTCTCTCATTTTACTCTTCAGCTTAAATATTTTTTTCTCCCCAAATTCTCTGTGTGTAGGTTTGGAGAACTTAGACGTGTTACATGTGAGGTAGAGGGAAATCTAGTCAGCCAGATAAATGCTTATGCTTTGCGATGTATTTTGCAAAGGACTTGTTACAAAATATAATAGATTGATACCTGGGAATCTTCTTCACAACAAAACACATGTTGTTTAGCGTGTTGGTTTTCCTACTACTAAATCTCTTCTCAAACGCATTCCTCCAGTGCCAGGCTGGAGGATAGGTGTAGGCCACGAGACAAGCGTTGTGTAGCAGTTTTCCTTTGCCAACAGCTCAGCATTATCCAAAAAGAGCTTGATTTATGATCCCTGGAGAGCATAGCATGTAGGTTAGCTTAGATTGCCAAGAAGCGTACTGCCAAACTTAAGCTCCACCTAGGAGCTCATTGGTCTATGCTGGACCTACAGCTGACTCTAGGCTTTGGCAGAGGAATTTAGCGTACCTCTATTGCAAACCGCTTCTTCTCTTTTAAAACCTTTTTGTCAGCTGACAACTGTCAAAACTGTGCATCTGTAACTACAGGTTGCAGTGTTTTGGATGAGTGTGCTAATTTCCTTCATGGGTATTTAGTTGGCAATAACATAGTTAAGGAGAGGTATGATCAGGTTTTGCTCATTTGTGTACCACTTGCAATTTTGAACAGATGGAATATTCTTATTCAGCTTTGTCCTCACCATTTGATCTGTGCTCCACTCTCAGAAAAGTTTTTCCTTTTGAGGTGTTGCAAGAAGTTATTTTTGTGGATGCATACTACTGAATCTGGATATGAAAGACAGGACTACATCAAGCTGTGGGCTGCAAATTATTATCTTATGTATACAGTAAACACAGATGATGGAAGTCTTGACCCACGAGATTGCTTCACTAGACAGATGGATGAAACTAACTGAAAATATGCAAGTTTATTTCATTCCCTTAGGAAAGGCCTTTAGGTCATAAAGTGTCTACACAAACAAATCTTTATTTTTACTTTACTATTATTACCACTGATTTACTAATATTTTGACTAATATTTACAACTTTTTAGTATGCATTTTCAGCTTATCCTTCATTTTATACAGACCATACATTTCCGAGTAATGAGCTGGAATAAACTCCAGTCATTTGTATAACTAAGCCTTCTGCTGTTCCCCTTTTCTCTTACTTTGGAGCAGTTTTGTTCATATGAAAAGAGAGTGAGTGATGCTGGGTTGTATGTTAATTATATTTACAGAAACCACCCCTAATCAAAATTTGTTTGAAAAAGAAAGCCTGTTTAGAAGGAAGCTTATAAGACATCTTCTCCAGGAAAAGAAAAACAGTAAGGGTATATTATAGTAGCGTCTAAAAATTCCTAACAAGACATGAGCTTTTACTGTGCTAGTTATGAACAAAAGCACGTTTAGGAACAGTCCTTTACGCTTTGGATGTGATAGTCTGTCAGGACCACTCTTACCCTCTTTGCTTGAGAATTGCCGCTGGGTAATCCAAGGAAGAAGTCACTGAAGGGAATGAGAGATGGCTGCAGCTCTTGCCTACAGTGTGTTATATTCCATACTTATCTCAGATAAATCTCTTTCAAGCCTGGGTTTTATGAACGCAATTGCAAGGGGCAAAGGGGTAAATAACCATGGTTTTTACCAGCCAGTGGTTGGGGGACTGTGGCGCTAAGCCATACCCCCTAGAAGTGTTTACCACCACATGCAAAAACAATGTACCAGGCCCTTTCCTATGGAGGCAGTGGTGAGCAAGAAGGTGGGCGTGGCATTGGGAGTCAGCACTGCCCTTCAGTGAGAGGGCAGCTGTGGAGTTTACCGCACGACCTGTTGTAGCTAGATAATACACGTGGATGAATTTTGTTTAAACAGTTAAATCTACACCTACAGCTGATCGACACTTTGTTACCTTCTGTATGTTTTTATTTGTGACTTAAAAAAAAGGTGTACTGATGTTTTAATGTTGCATTTGCAAATGGATCTTTTCAGTTTTTTTCAGTTCCAGAAATGGATCTTCAGGTTTTTGTTGAAGCACTGAAAACAGGTGCAATTTTCCTTTTTTGGGTACAAGAAAGTGTTTTTGTCCACGTAATCTCTTTCCCAAATAGTGCAAAGGGACTAAGCTATGATGCTGAGCATATTTTATTCCAGCTCAGTCATTAGAGCTTGCTACCTCATAGCACTTTAGGCTCCCTGGAAGAAGTGAATGATTCTACTGCAGGGGAAGGTAGCATGGCTTAAGACGTTTTTGAGGAGTTTGTCGGGAACAAGATGCCAACAGTGGTCATCTGAGAGAAAAAGTTAGAGCAGCATTGGCGTAAATGAGGCTGACGTGCATGACTGGATAGTACTCATCTCGTCACACTTTTCATGACTGTAGCTATTCACCTTTGGTTGCCCTTAAAATTAATGGTAAGGAATAAGCATTTTTAGGGCACGATTCACTTGGCCCACTCCACGTATGTGTTTTAGGGCGAGACAAGTCAGACTCCATTGACTAGGTCTCCATTGGCTCACAAGAAAGCCAAGGGCAACTTGTTGCTTCTTGGAGGTAGACATCTGTATTCCAGATGTCTACATTTAGCCAAATGAATCCTACTCAATCCAGTCCAGTGTTGTCTGACATTATTTGCAAGTTAAGAAGAAAGAATGCTCAGTTGGTAACGATGCACTGATCTGTTTCCAATATTCTATTTATTAAGTGTATCAGATTGAGTTTTAGCCAAAGGACTGGAATAGAGAAGTGGTACAGTCAAAAACCCACTTTCCACACAGACACACACCCGCAGTCAAATAACAAGAAAAAAAATCAGGCTTTTCAGCTATAAATCTGAACTCAACATGGGACATACAAGGGTTGAGTGAAAAGAAATGAAAGCGAGCAAAGAGTACAGCTGCTGTCCTGTGTTACTGTCTTTTCTGTCTGCTGGTCATGGGGTAAATGATATAGGATTCTTTTATACATCCAAATCCTACTAATTTTCTTCGGCTTCACTGAAATGTGATGTGACGGCTATCCATAATCAGCAAATTTGTATTCCTGTATTACAGCTGCGTATCCCACCTTGCTTTTAAAATGGCAACCAATGCGTGTGGGAGCTTGTCATAGCCTTTCTATTGGTAGTTGTAGTAGTAGTTGGATCAGAGCCCCGGCGAACAACCCAACAGCTGTGAAAGATGTTAGCTAAATGATTTTAAATAGTTTATATTACTCTCACTGAAGAGCTTAGTGGTAGCATTGTTATGGTCTACTTCTTTTTCATGTTTGAAACGCCTGTAAAGTTACCTTGTGTTTGAAGCCAGTCATATTTTACACCTCATCTTTTGAAAATTGAGTGGGCAGAAGGGTAAAATCTGCTTTGTTGGAAATGAGATGTACATGAATTCAGTAGTACAGCTCTCTTTCTTACAATTTTTGTCGTCACTTAGGAGTTTGGAGAACAGATTGTGGAGTGTAGCAGGCAGATGGTGTGGGAATGTTAATGCAAGGGGTTAGCTGAGGTTTGTGTTCGGACTCTGCCAGGATCAAGTGCCATCAGCTTTTTCTTCTTAGCAGTGTCCACAGCTATATTAAACACTTTTGCAAACAAACCTGTAGGAGTGCAGGCACAATAAATTCAGGCATTACTTCTGCTCTAAGCATTCAGAGATGCTTCGAGCTTGGTATGGAGAGAAATACATTTCTTTTATTCTTCTGTGAAAACCCTTCTCCCTCCAGGTAGGAATAAAACCTTTTGTGTTCTGTTTTTTGTGGTATTTTTTTTGTGTGTGTGTAATGTAAGGCTTAACCAAGAGGTGAAAACATGCACAAGGTGTTTGGGATTTTAATACCGATACATAATGTGGCTTTGAGAGCTAATGAATAGATTTATTCTTGTGTCTCCATTGCTGTGTGATTAGCCATATCTCCAGAAAGTTGCATTACACTTTCTTGGCCCCTCAATAAATAAGGTGTTGCTGAAACGTCTGTTCTCCTGTTCCAGTGTTAAACGTTTGAGTTGAGATTTTGTGTCAAGATTTTGCTGACTCACTTGCTTTATAGGATTTACTACTAAGATCTTTCAGATCTCTGTCTCCAGTCATGGGAAAATAGGGAAAACAGCTAAAACATGTGAATGAGCATTATTAAGTAAGGCTGTAAGAAAATTCTTCTCTTCTCCCCTCTTGTTTTGATTTTTTTAAAAGGTCTGGTTAGATCTCATTGTTTTAGGTTATTTTTACTGCCTGATAATTAACTAGATTCATGACAAAATAAATCGTAAAACCCACCTCATCCATCCCTGAACAGTTTACCATCTAATTTTAGATCTGCTGTTAGAAAGAGATTGGAACAAAGAGAGCAGCATCATCCCTCTGGCAGACTGAATTGTAACTAGTTTCAGAGAGAAGTTCCTGGAGTGGGAAAAAGAGTGATACGACCTTTATTTACTATTGTAGGAAATTACTGTCTCTACAAAAGCATGCAATAGGGGCTTGGAGGGTGCCTAGCTGACCTGCTGTGTAGATTAAAATAAATAAATAAATAATGTTCATGAAAAATATTAGTTCCTTGTAGAAAATTTAGCAGTCAGCGAGTTTGTTGTTGTTCTTCATGGAAATCTTCAATTTTCCATGGAAAGTAAACATTTTTGAAAAAATACACTGTTTTTCCTTTGAAAGTTTTTACTTACCCTCTTTTTGAATCATTGTCACCTCTTTTATTGAGCTGAAATGAGCAACTATTGAAACATCTACATAAGACCAAAGTAATATTGGTAGTACACGTGAAGGCAAAAGAACATGTGGGGCTTATCTCCTAAAAGCTGCTGTGCTGAGGTTGATCCAAAGTGTATTGAAGTCAGTGGCAAGAGTTGTACTAATCTGAAAGGGCTTTCGCTGGGTACTGTGTCGAAGTGGTGTACTTGGTGGTGGGGAGGAAGACATTATGGACAGTAATGAGAAATCATTGCCATTCTATAGCAAACAAAACTTTTGCTGAGAAATTGCATTTTTTGCTGCAGCACATGTAATTCAGTCTCTTTCTCAAGTTTTGTTGCCCCATAAATGAAGGACTGGTTGCCTTTGCCATGGGAAGAGGAGGTAAGAGGAAGGAAGAGAGCTGGAGGAGAGGCCTGGAGAGGAGTTGTTCTTGCTGTCAGTGGGTGAGCAAAATAATAAATAAGCTGCAGCAGTGACTTCTGGTGTAGGCAAGTACGTTCCTACAACTATGGCTACCATCCCATGCGCCCTGGTCCAAACCACAAACCTGCAACAGCCTGGATTTTAGGTTATCAGCAATAGAAGGAGGGACCAATCTGCTGCCTTAGTGGCTACCAGTCTGCCAGTGATGAGCACCATCTCTGCCCACCATCTCTGAGGATCCACGCACTTGCAGCGCTGCACAGCTCATGCACTCTCAAGTTCCTCTCCCCTTCCCAGGAGAGAGCATCCCCTACCTGTGGGGTCCCTGGCAGAGGGGTCATGTAGTGCCCCCATGGATCACGGATCTGACATTTCCATCACTGGGTAGCAGATGTGAAAATGACTTCTGGAAGGATTCACTTGACTTTGGCTAACTTCAATCTGTCCTGTTTGCTTAACTTCCTAAATGCACGGTAAGGAAGTTGTTAAAGCATGCTCTCTGTTTCTTTCCTTCCCAACAGTGTTCATCTTACAAGCTTTAGAAGTGCAGAAAGGCAGAGACAGAGTTTCTCTCGTTCTGTGCCAGCTTCTTTCAAGGCCAGGCTGCCGTGATAAAAATAAATACCTTTCTGCTGGTCAAGCACTGCTTTTGGTGGGAAATGATGGCACTTTCAATTTTTATTTCTGTAACCCTTTGGCTTCTATAATGAAACTTAAAACTTTCTCCATGTCTTTGGCTGCTGCTTTTGCTGAATTAGTATTGCGTTTCCTGCCTTAAATGAACAGCGAGGAAAACTTCAAAGGAAACAAGTGGACAAGGCGAGGAATGTGTCAGAAGTCAAGAAAAGTCAAGCAGTTTTCCTGCCAGCAAAAGGACATTTTAATCTGCAGGGCCTCCACTGCAGGGATTAGGTAGCAATGACTGAGGATGAAGCAGAGCTGGTAAGGGAACATGCTCATTCCTCCCAGTAGCAGCTTGTGTTTAAGCAAAGCGTACTCCGTGTTTATATGGCCACCACTGCACGTGTGACAGATCTAATTTGTCACGTTGTGAATGGAAAAGTTAATCTCAGTAAGGTGGTTTATTTTTAGTTAGTCTACAAAAAAGTAAAATGAAGGAGAGGCAGAGTTGGCCTCACAGTATGCTGGATTAAGAAGTCTAAATTTGTGTGCAGCACAAAAACTTTCAGAGTTTATTTTCATTCAGTTTCCTTTCTATAGTAAACACTGCTTCTTCTAATGTAAGAGCAATTCCTTATCTTTTCTTAGCACTGAAACAATCTTTTGAGCTTTTCCTTTTAGAGATCTCTTTGCTTCATTTTAACTCATCAGCATGATTAAGATGTAGGATCTTGATCCCTGGCTGCATTGCAAAGAGGAGATTTATTTCTTGAGGGACCCTCGCTGCTTCTTGGGATGCTATTCCTGTAACACACTTCACAAGGGAGAGTTAGTTCAGGTCGTAGTGATTATTTCCTCTAAGCCTGGAAAAAATACTTGTTACTGGTGGAATGAACTTCAGATCAGCACCTCAATGTTAGTAAACTCAAAACTTTCTGAATTACATGTAGTTACTCTACTTAAACTTCACCTTAGAACAACTGATTTTGCATCATCCGGGATGACTAAATTTATCCTCTCTGCATCCTTGCTGACATCAGCAAGAACTTGTGGCCTCTGTCTGCAGGTGAGGGAAACTGAGACTCAGAGGTCTTTTTGCTCTGCCTGCTTGCCATGTAGCCAGCTGGTGCAGCATGTAAGGCAGGGATGCGCTAGCTGAGAGGAACGAAGGTAATGCCAGGCTTGGTCAGATACTAGCAGCTTCTGACAAAGCAGGGATCTAGCTGGCATCTCCTGGTTCCTACCTGCAGGGCCTTCCCACCTGCTGCCTGCGGGGATGGCTCTTCGTTCCTAATGGTTGCCCAGAAAACCTGCCAGAATTAGCACTTCTTGTAAGTATTTCCATAGTGGCCATGAAATGCCAGACCTGCAGATGGAGAAGTAGGGAGAAGCGTTTCAGTATGTTAGAGATGCTCCTGCGGGAGTTGGGTCCTAATCACAACAGCAGGCTCCCCTCCTGCCTCTGGGCTTTGGCCTTATTCTGGGATTTCAACTCACGCCTTGGAGATGGTTTTTCTTCCCCTTTGTTAGACTTACCAGCACATCTCAGAATAAGGTGGATTAAAATAGTTCATGGGCCATGGCATGCTGCCATGTGAATGAATGGTGGGGTTTAGCAGTTTCCTTAGGAAATAAAAAGAAAATAGTGGGAACTTCACTTTTTAAAACAACAACAGCAACAAAAAAAAAAAAACAACCAAAAAACTAAACTTAAACTAAATAAAGCTTTATAGTGTAAGGAAGTGGCTGATGTTTCCCTGCTGGTAAAATTTTGTAGCCCTTATCTGATCTGTAAACCTGGTATAGCAAATAACACTGCTGCAGAAAGCTGCCTTGGAGCTGTTGGGTAGGACTCGTAGGGGAGAAGGGACATTACTGAAGATGCTGTTCATGCCTATGTTCTTAAGGATCTGTTGCAGGGATGCCCTCTTTTTCCTGGGCTGGCTGGCGCAAGGTGGCCCTCACCACATCCCTGATCTCCCTAGGGTGGTGTGGCCACTCTGGTTCACTGCAGTGAGGTGCTGTGTGGTTGCTGGCTCAGAGACTGTCCCGCAGACCCGTGCTTATGCTCACCCAAATGCATCTTGCCTGAACCTCATTGCATGGTCCAGCAGCTGTCGCATGTCCCAGGAGGTTGTCAAAGGACTTGTGCAGCTGTGGCTCTTCCACCTTCTCCTTCCTCCTCTCCTTCCAGTCTGGGGGCTCCCCGCTGCTGCGGGCTCTGGGATTCGCATGCTGCCATGTAACCTCATAAGAAAGGGGTGTATGTGAACTGGCGGTAGCAGGCTCAGCGGGGCAGGTTCCCACAGGCAGTCAAGACCTATGTGTGCGAAAAGTGGTAACGAGAAAGCACAGGCATCGATTTCTAGGCCAGTACCCACAGGAAAGGAAGCTTAGAGAGCAGCGTCCAAGTGATAATGAAAAAACCCCAAACAATCCCTCGAAACCATAGAATAATCCAAGCATTCTAGTTTAAGATTAAAATGTGACAGGGAATTTGTTAATTTAAACAAATTACCTTGAGGCACCGGAGTGCTATTGCTATGATACGGTTTACTAAAATGATGTGAGCTCTGCTCTTTGCTACTTTTGCATGTAACCTTGCTAAAAGGAGCGCAGCTGTATGTGCAAGTAAGGCGAGGAAACCTCCTCCCATGGCTTCTAACCAAGGAGTTCATGTTTTTGTGTGAAGATTTATAACTGTGTAATAAATGTTCCTCTGGATTAGCATGATGATATTTTAGGTATCAGAGTTGCGTCAATCAGTGTGCGAAGGAAACCTTGACAGGCCAGGAAGCCAGGAGATAAACTCGCATGCCTGCAACCATAGCACTCGCAGTCACACAGCTTTGTGTTCAGCAGTACCTGTGGCATAAGGTGGCTTGTAAAAGGCAAAATTGTCCCTGAAGGTTTCTGATGGCAGAACTGCCATTTCTCTGGCCCCCGAGGGGAAGAAAACAGTCCACTTTCATATTTGTTCATAAAGCAATGTGGTGGGTTGCATTGCCTGTACTCAGCTAATTCTGCCTATCACTATCACACAGAGTGTGAAAAGGATGTTATAGGGAGTCTGGCCTCTCTAAGAGGCCCAAATATACTGTATAAGATTGTATTTTGACCCTTAGAAGGAAGCTCTCAGTGTGGGGATCCCTACATGTGTTAGATGCTGCTCTGCTCTCCCCAGGCTTCATCTTCCTCTGCTTTCTATTGCAGGTCTGTTTGTCTGTCTGTGCTGCTTTCTCACAGTCCTTCTTTTTGTTCCCTCTTTCTCCATGAGAGCTAGAGCGGATCTAGTCTTTGATGTTTTTATGGCATTGCTGCTTTCCCACAGTATGTGGCTGCTGGGTCTGGTCTGTCACCAGTCCTCCTGGGCAGCAGCTTGGAAAATGCCTTGTTTAATGGCATTTTTGAATGAACTCACACTCTGTCCTGTGATTTCCCTGACATTCATTAACCATTTTATGCCACCATGTGTAATATTGCAGAACAATAGTTTTGTGTCCCATTGTCTAGGAGCACAGTCCTGACAGTATTATCTAGCAAAGACATCGGTGTAATCAGAAGCACTTTTCCTTATGTCTAAAATTTGCTTTACATGGCTTTCTTGAAATCATGGACTGCTGTCGTGCAATAATATATATAAAGCTATGTGAAGTCATCTTCCACTCTCATAGATTTAGCTAGTCAGGAGACTTCACAAATTACTTTAGCACCTTTCTTAGAGAGATGAGTGCAATACTGTGTTCG
The DNA here is from genome assembly GCF_000690835.1 of Fulmarus glacialis. Lineage (NCBI taxonomy): Eukaryota > Metazoa > Chordata > Aves > Procellariiformes > Procellariidae > Fulmarus > Fulmarus glacialis. The sequence goes on from NW_009185856.1 coordinate 34,596, forward strand.
GCTATTTCCAAGTACTGCCCTCATCTACTTACCTTTTTTTCTTCAGTTAAATTTTATGCTTTTGGCACAGGGGCTTGCTTTCTTGTTTGTGTTAGGACAGCATCACTGTCTTCTATTATAAATGAGATTCCGTATCCTGTAGTGATGCCCGGTTTCTGCATTGCCCGGAAAAAGAATTGAAGATTTTTTTTTTTTTTTTTTTTTTTTTTTTTGACATATTTAGAAACAGTGAAATGTTTACTTTTTTTTTAAAATCTCATTTTTTCTAGGAGAATTCTTAACAGCCTAGGGTACTGAATTAAAAACAAATAATGAGCAATGTAAGATCAGAAAGTAGATCTATCTCCTTTTGTTCCACTGCGCCTCACCTCTGTTGCATTTCAGTTACCGTAATTATAGTGTGTGCCATATTCCCATATAATGCTAGCAGAGATAATTTTTAGTCAGTGCTTCAGACAAAGGTGAAAACTGTCTCAAAATTCCCTATTTGTGTTAATACATGGCAAAGAAAAATGCCACTCCCATTAAAAAAAGCTAGCTATCATATTTGGGTAGGCAGAGGTGAAATTTTGCTTAATGATCTAATCATGCCCATGCGTCTGTATGTATATCTCCTGAACCATCAGTGGCAGAGAATGCAGTTGCTTTCTTGATTCTTCTTTTTCATTAGAGTTCACTTTGTCAGGGTCAAAAGCATTCTGGGGATTTAATTACACAGCATGTTTTCCTGAGGATCCCATGGGCATACTGCACATAGAGTTATATGCCACCGTACTCCAACACAGTGTAAACAGTATGACTCAGGACATGAAATAACTGTGCACCCTGGCCAGGCACCTCTTCAGCCAGTCTTTTGCTAACATAACTTTTTCAACAAAAATATTCACTTGTTTTTGAAGTTAGTGCAGGTCAGTCCTTTTATGAGGCAGGTGTCTGATTTTAGTTTTGAGCTGCAGACACAGGTTCTTGTTGTTATGCTTCATGTTGGCTTTAGACTTACAGATGTCAATTTGGGGATTCGTTCTAGATATACCAAAAAGAGGGGGTTTTCTGCATCAGAAGATAAGGGGACACACAAGGATGCTCTAACTGCATAGCAGCAGCACAGCTATAGCTTCAGCTTCTTGTCATTTAGAAATAGACAATGGACGAAGAATCCATTCTAAAGAAACCGCATTAATTGTTCTACTTGATTAAGAAAGATTTCGGCCATGCTGCCATGTATGTGGGTTGAAAGAAAGGTTTGACTTGGATGAATTTCTGAAAGGAGAAGATGCACAGGAAATTTGAATGCTGAGATGTGTGTGAGAAGCAGTGAGCTGGGAGCTTAAAAGCTGACGGGGCTGTTCAGTCAGGTCAAAGCGGCATTGGCGTGAACTGTTCACAGGAGACGATATAAGTGCAGGCAGCGATGTGTGGATCAGCCTGCTGCTTCTCAGAAGAGCAGACCCGCTTCCAGATGTCAGTGATGTGTTGTGATCCTTCCCCCTGAGGCTTTTTGTGGGAACCTGAACTTTGCTATAGGTAGAAAGTCAAGGTCCAAGAAAATTTCAGGAAAGTAGCCAGCCTGCTGCTTCCCCTTACAGACTTAGGCTACAATAGAAGAGTCAAAATGAGCATATATGGGGAATTCTGCATGAAAATTAGTGGACAAGGTTGTGTTTCTGCTAGGGACTTATTCCGGGGTTGGTTTCTCTGGGTGGTTTTCAGTGTGATCAGGTCAAACATAAGTGAGTCCATCTACACTGTGCTGTAATTTTTGTATGTGCTAGTGGAGCCATGTGGATTAATACTTTCAGTATTTTTCACATCTATAACTCAGTGGTTGTCTGTAAATGAAACAGTTTTTATTTTTCTGCAGGAGTCTTGGTTGTATACATGTGCAGGTAATATGTTGAAGACTCCAGAGTGCTCCCTTTTCTAGAAACGATTCTTGGTCCTTAATTTTCTTTTTGTGTTCCAAAAAAGCTCTTTACTTTTCCTGGGCTGTTGAGTGGGCTCTCTCAGGAGTTTGCCCATCCATTGCCTTATTTTCGAGGCATGCAATTTTTAAAAGACTTCAAATGTGTGGATTGTGTGCAAAGAAATGTGGCAATAGTGTTTCCTCAGTGTTAGTATAGTTTTGATCAGAAACAGCACAGATGATGTGTCTGAAATAATTCCTGAAAATGGTGCTCTATTCTTTCGCTGAAAATGCCTAGTCATCAAGGAAATGAATTTTATCTTTTCAGGAATGCAAGCTTTAGGACATGTGGAACTCCTGGGTTGTTTGTTTACCAAATAAGAAATACACTGAAAAGAAAACCTCTCCATAACATACTAAATAACTCCTGCTTGTATCTCAAAGTGTGGTGGGGAAAAAAGACCTTCTGGATGAAATACCCAAACTTGAATTCATTGCTTCATCTAACCCAAAGACGCTGCTCTTGCTTTTCATAAATCTTTCATTACGTTGGGCTACAGTGGATATTTACTGTAGTTTCGCAAGTCCTGAGCCGGTATATTCATACCCAGTAGCCATGTTGTTGTATGGATTTACTTTTACTAGGGTTTCCAGTGCTTTCCTTGAGGGATGTGATCTACAGCCCTAAAAATTAATCCTTCTGTGGCAGAGACCGTGAAGCTAAGGATTGTTGGGAAGGTTGTAAGCTCTCTCATATATAAAAATACCTGCACCAAGTAGTGCAGGAAACCTTGTAAGAATTACATGAAATTAGGTCTGAACCAAAACTTCCCCTAGCATGGATGTTTGAGGCAGAACTACTTTCTCTCTGTTCAGAACCAGACCCATAATGCACTCCTCACTAGTGAAGCCTTGGCCAGCTCTTCAGCTAAAAGACCGTATTAGCCAGTTTCTAGAATAAAAATGTGAACTCCATGAGAGATTCATTACACACAGCAAAGCAAACTGGTTCATGTTAGATAAAAGCATCCGTGCTTTTGATATCTAGCAGAATCTCAACATTAAATTTAAGCGTCTTTTTTCGGGTTACTGCCTTGCACGCCCCAGCAGGTGGGTCTGCCTGAACTGTCCGTAGCGCTACCTACCTCTTTCTCTTGAATGGTACCCAACAATATAAATTAAATTATTTCTCTAAAGTGGCTATTACCCGAGCTTTATCAAAATTAGATTTCATGTGCCCTGGCTCTCTTTTCCATCCTCTATATGTTTCTGAATTTCATCATGGTCTTTTCTAGTTTTGGCTAAACTTAATAATTTGGCATCACTTGCCACTTCAGTGCTTGCTTATTTTTCCCAATCATTTACAATTGCATTAAACAGTGGTCCTCACTCTTTGAATGCCAGACTGCACTCTTAACCTCTTGCTATGTCTCTTCTATTAATGGTTTAACATCATAAAAATTCTGACATGAATCATCCAAGGAAGGAAAATGTTCATGTGACCAACAATGTCTGGAGCGTGGACCTGAGGTTCACAGAAATTAAAGCTTTTAGAAACAGTATCACATCACTAGGAATTTGCCCTCATTAACCTTCTCCCCTCCTCCCCCCAAAAAAGTAAGCCAATACAAAGGCAAGAGGTGCCTTTGAGCACCTTAAGATTTAAGAATAACTTCCTGCCACCTGCCCCCCCCCGAAGTTACTTTGTTAAAAGGAAATGGTGAAATAATCACCTTTTTCTCCTTTCAAGCATATTCCATGCTTTATAAATTACTTTGGAGGCACTGAAATGTCATCATTGAACATCTAAAGATAGGAAGTGTCTGCTTGTCTCCATGTTTTGGGTAAATTCAGGTCTGGTCTGGTTCTTTGCCTGGTCTCCCTCAGCATAAAAATTGACCCCAAAGTGTTAGTGGTCCCTCCCTATGAGACAGACAGTAACGTTCCAAGTGTCCCCTGTTTGACAAATCCAGTACTAAACATGCCTGGGTAGTTACCATCTCCAGCAAAGAAATCCTGGCATTTGATCTTCAAGGCACCCATCCCTACCATTTGAACTGAAGGGATCACTTTATTAGCTGCTACCATTAGCAGTCACCATCTCCTTTGTGAACCAGCCAGCAACTAGCCAGTGTATGACAAGCACTCCTGACCACCCAGTTTGTTGTTTAAATAATCCAGAGAGTTTAAAAGAACCCAGGCCCTTGCACCACCACCATCACCAAACTTGGCATGTCCTAGAGAGCTTTGTTTGGAGCTGTCGTTGCTTCCCTAAGAGGAAATATTGCTATATGTTTGAAGTCCTGGGCTGGGAGTTCAGAAATCTGAGTTGAATTCTCAGCTGTAAAGCAGTAATCTGGTGTGAAGCTGGGGAGGCACTTACAATTTTTCTTTCGGTTTCCGATCTTTGTGTCACCCCCCTCTCTTGCCCGTGAGTCGTCACGCCTGTTTGCTCCACAGGCTTTTTGCACTTCGAGGACAGTCTGAAACTTGCTTGCAGTTCCTATGGTGACCATTTGTTTTATGTATTTGTGTATTACTGGAACACTAATTCTCTGAATCCAGCTCAGAATTCAGTGTGGTTCTGCCAGACAAATTAATTTGTGTTTTGTTTTTTTCTTTTTTCTTTGCACTCTGTTTTTTCCCCTCCCTTTGGGTGTTTTGGCAAAGGCAGACATTGCCAAATCTCACTGCCATACACTGCGGCGCGGAGAGCTTGGGTGAAAGTGTGCAGATTGGTTACTGACAACTGCCAACGGTGCTGTAAGAGACGGAGCGCTCCAGGGTCAGGGGCCAAGGCAATAGATCACAGAGGTGCTTTTAAGTTGGAGGCATTGATTGTTTGCTTTAAAATTCTTCTCATCTTCCACACATTTTGTGCGTGTGTGCGTATCTGCCAGCTGGGCTACATCAGTCTCATTCTGTAAACATGTTTTTCACAATACTTTCAATCATGTTCTCTATTTGGGACCTTCTGTTAGGCTGTTCCACTCCAATCTATTTTAGTGTTTCGTACAGCCACAGCTTAAACCTTGTACTCCCTGTTACAAATATCTGTTGATGTTTTTCAACAAAAGCAGAATAAGCTGTTATTTGGCCTGTTGATAGCAAAGAATTGCACTGAGGGCCTCAAGCTATAACGCCTCGAGCTGTGACCTTGCTAGATCTTCTAGGAAAAACAAGGCCTAGCAAGCTGGGAAACCGCGTGGGAAAACTTGAAGACTGAAGGGCTGTAGCAAAGTGGGTGTGGCGCTTTGGGTTTTGGCCTTCCTTCCTCTGACTTAGAGATGAGCCGGTTGCCCAGCATGATAATGCTCTGCTGTTGTAGGTGCTTTTATTTCAAATGGACCAAAAAACTTTAGACTCAGATTATCCCTTCTGACTTAAGGCAGTTAACTGTTGTAAAGTGCAGTCTGGCCCTGTTGCTAAACGAGAGAGACAGATAGCTCCAGGAGGCAGGTGACTTTGGGTCTTGGTGACCAGAGAAAGTGTGAAAGAAAGAGAAGACACCTAAGCATCCTGTGAGTCACGAGTCTCAACTGACGGTGTTGACCCTGGGATATCTTAAGCCTACTTTTCAGGAGATATCAGTATGAAGGACGTTGATGGAGCCAATATTTCATTTGCCCTCCCTTGCCTCCAGCAGCTGGCGCCAGCTTAGCCCCAGAGAACAACCAAGGGAGGCAGAGATGAGGTTTTGGTTAAAAGATGAGCCTGGGAGGCGTGTATCTCACAGCTTTTTCTCTGAATGGCTCTCAGTAACCTGGGGAATGTGTTTTGGGAAAATCAGAGCTCCTAACTGAGTACAGCAGAAGGCAGCTGGTTGGAATTGAGTTCCTTGTGGCTGCCAAAAATTTACCTGGGTTCAAAAAGTGATCACATGAATCCATGGCATAATACTTCAAAGATAAACACAAAGATACAGCCCTGGACTCAGGGAGCCTTTACATATTGCTGGAAGCTGGGACAGTGTCTCTGGGGGATATCACTGGGTGCTTGGCCTTTGCTTATTCTTCTCTGAAAGGATTTGCCATTGGCTGTGGCTGGGAATGGGCACAGACTGAGACAGTCCCCTGCTCTTACACAGTACTCTTACCCCATATTCTCATCCTTGTGAATGTTTTAAGTTAATTATAGTTGAAATACCAGGGTCATAGGAGATCCTTAAACAGGGTTTTCATGAATTTAACATGGCTACTGGTGCTTCAGTTGGCTGACAGCCATTTTTCAGTAACTGGTTGCACAAGTAGTGTCTTCATCCAGGGCTGCACCCAAAGTATTTTACAGTGACAGGTAGAAAGATACAGAAAAGCTGTGCCTGTAGGCACATTATGGGCAGGATAATCTGCAAACGGGTAGGCTCTGGCATCAGAAGGGGCAGGGGCTGAGCTGGGAGGAGAGACAGAGACCAAGTCTGTGCTATAACCTGAGGAAGGAACAAAAGAGTTTTACAGCCTGGAGAAGTAATTGTAAATGGGATTTGGGACTCTAAGATGAATGAGTTAAAGCCAGAGGGCTGTTTGAAAGGACATTTCCTCTTACTGTAGTTGTCCCTCCTAGTTTTCTATAAATGTCTCATTTAATAAAAAGAAGATGGTGGCAAACAGTTCTGCAGTGTTGCTTTGCAGGTGTGTCTTTGTTTCCAGAAACCATGAGGGAGGAGGGAAAGGTTCTAAATTGACCATATTGTTATTAAACAATCCTAGTTTTTATCACTGTTTGCTTTTAAAAAATCAGCTTTTTGCACTGCTTCCTGTTTCCATAATCAGCTGGAAGTGCTCTTATTAACCGAGTAGGAAGCAAGTATTTCATTAGGTTGCAAGTGACATGAAAGTGAAGCTGGCTTGAGAACCCTTCTTCCTCTGCCACTTCTTGTTTAACGTTTTCTTTCTTCTCCAGGTTATCATTGCAGAGGCCCAGGATGAATATCTTAGCAATTGTGAAAAGAATGAAAAAATATGTAAGCTGTTCTCTGATTTTATTTTTAGTTTTAAAAATAGTGGCTGTGTTTGTGTCTGGTCAATAGGTTCCTTGACAAGCCAAACAAATTCTTTTCTATTGCTGGATCTAAAAGCAGTCCTGTGATTTAATAAAAGGGGAAAGAAAGGCTCCCAAAGAGAGGGAGAGGTTGAAGCAACTTTGGAAGCCTTTTGTGGTTTAGATTTTAGCATTTTAAAAATAAGGGGAAAACCTGAACTCCAGAGGGAATGACTGGGCTGGGGAAGATTGTGTGATTTCAGATGGTATCATTAAGCCCTGGCAGATGCTTTGTGTGATGGGTCAGGCAGCTGAGAAGTGCTCTAGAAAATCTGGTTTTATATGGGATAGCAAAGAGCAGCTACAGCTGATAGCTATGTTCATCTAATTCTCAGAGGGGAAGAAACACAGTGACAGTTGGCAATGCTCAGACATCTGAGAGTGTTTGGTCCCCTCTCGGATTACGCTGAAATTATTAATGTTCTCCTGTCCTGGTATACACAGAAACACTGATGACGGTATCTTAGGGTTTCAGACTGCTTTGATTGTTTTAATCTGTAGAACCTCAAGAGCTTCTGTGCAGGCTCTTTAGCCCGTGTAACTCAGAATCCATTCATCTGAAATTTTGTAGGTCTACCTTGGCATAAGTCAAGGGGGGCATTTCCCCTCAACTCAGGGATAAGTGTGCCTGACAGCAGATGAACACTAGTTTGATTCTGCATGATCAGTTTGAAGAGAGAGGGTGAATGAGCAGAGGAGTGTGAATTTCCCAGAGATTATTTCAAGAAGTACAGTGCCAGAGGGGAGGAAGATCATGACATCCTAATAATTTTGTACCCTGGAGTCATTGTTGTATCCTTCCATGTCCGAGAAATGCACCTTCCAAAATAAAGAGGTGTTCTACCCAATGATGGTATCTACCATTTCTAAATGCTGCATAGAGTTTGAGTCCCAAGAGACTGTAAACTGATTCTTTGTAGCCATCTACAAAGTATAGAGTCTGAACAAGGGGCTGCTCTGAAAAGAGGCGGGTAACATTTAGCAGGCTTGAAGAGCAACGGCTGGGAGCAGAAAGGATGCCAGAGCAATATGAATAGGGAGTGACAGAGACTGGCTGGGATTTGGACAGCCCATTAGGACCGATTCAGGAGCAGAGAGGAAGCGCCCCATGGCTTTAATGAAGACTTTGGTTTTCTGATTCATCTGCAAAACAATACTTATAGCGGTATGTCATTTCCTTATCTCATGAGCATTGGTTAATTAGAGGCTATGTGAATGCTAAATGAGTTTTGGCTCAGCCCTACACTGGAAAAAGTGGGAGGTAAAGGAGAAAGAAAACTAAAAGGAAGAACAAAGGTTGGACTGAACAGAAGTGTTCTTGACAAAACTGTCCATGGAAAAACAAACAACTCGGACATTTTCAAGTTAAATATTTCATTCTGGCAAAAGTAATGGTTGTTCCTTTTCCATTTTAGAAAGGGTTTTTACAGAAGGGAAGTAGTAAAACAAAGAATTAAATTTTCAAAGCGTTTACAAAACCAGTGAAAATAGAGGGAGGTGGTGGGCTGGTGGTAACAGCTGCTAACCAAGACAGTGAGTAGGATATTCATCCTGGATATGAAAGGAATATTAGCTTCCCTCTGCCTGAGGAGAGGAAGAAGCCTAGGTGAGAAACAGAAAGATCTTTAGAAGATCAAGTCCTGAAATGAGGATTCACAGATAGCAACGCTACGGCAGAAAAATCTCAGTTAATTCTTTCCATTTAAGTTCCCTCTCGAAATGCTTAGAAAGCTTCCTACATGATCCTTTCATTATGGGAGACAAATGAGGTGAGTTGTCTCCAGCCAAAGTGGCAGTGGAAGAGGTTGTGTGACAAACTGATGCAATGAATAATTGTGTTTACATTTGCAGGACCAGCTGCAAAAGTTCTGAGGGAACTCAAATAGGAAATAGCAGACTATCAACTCCAGTTCATAAACTATCACTTAATTTGCTTTTTGGTATCAGAACAATGGCAAATGTGATACAAATTTAACAGACTTCATGGAGATTAAATACTGTTTGTCTTAGAATCATAGAATCATTAAGGTTGGAAAAGACCTCTAAGATCATCAAGTCCAACCGTTAACCCAACAGCACCATGCCCACTAAACCATGTCCCTAAGCGCCTCATCTACACGTCTCTTAAATACTTCCAGGGATGGTGACTCTACCCCTTCCCTGGGCAGCCTGTTCCAAGGCCTGACCACTCTTTCAGTAAAGAAGTTTTTCCTCATGTCCAATCTAAACCTCCCTTGGCGCAACTTGAGGCCATTTCCTCTCGTCCTATCGCTTGTTACTTGGGAGAAGAGACCAACCCCCACCTCGCTACAACCTCCTTTCAGGTAGTTGTAGAGCGCGATGAGGTCTCCCCTCAGCCTCCTCTTCTCCAGGCTAAACAGCCCCAGTTCCCTCAGCTGCTCCTCATAAGACTTGTTCTCTAGACCCTTCACCAGCTTCGTTGCCCTTCTCTGGACACGCTCCAGCACCTCAATGTCCTTCTTGTAGTGAGTAAGTGTCCTTACGTACCAGGGAAACTGATAGAAAGTATAAAAAGAATAACATTATTATGTCCATAAATCATATGATAGAATGAGGAAAAATCAGTGTGATTTTCTTAGGGGGATATCCATTTCTCACAAATCTGTTTGCGTTCATTAGAAATAGTCAGTGAAGATACTATCCTGGATATTGTGTAAATGAATTTCTAAAAAGGTTTTACAAGCTCTTTCATTAGGTAGCCTTGTAGAAATGAAGCCCTCAAGAGGAAAGGTACTGTTGTGAATTGGGAGCTGACTGAAGAGTGAAAACAAAGTCCTTGAAAAAGATTGCTGGGGTGTCACAGAGAACTATGACGGGCCTGTGCTTCATAGGTGACACAGAAGAGGGATGAATGGTGAGATGACAAAGTTTGCTGATGATACAGTAGTATTCAGGGTAGAAAAAACCAAAAGATGTTATTCCAGGTTTGCGGAAAGGTTTCGCAGTGAATAGGCAATAAAATGGCAGATTAAATTCCCAGTAACGTACATGGCATAAGCCAGCTGTAAATACATACACACAATTATAGGGTTTAAACTGGCTATTACAATTCAATATAGAAATGTTGAAATCATTATGGCTAGCTCTTTGAAAACATCAGCTCAAGTGGCAGCCAAAAAGTCAATTCTTGATCAGAATTTATTAGGAGAGAAGTAGAGAGCCAAACTGAAAATTCATTTATGTTCAGGATATCTCTGTGGTGCTTGCATATCCTGGGCACTGTCATCTTTCTCTGCTTTCAGAAAAGAGTATGACAAAGCTAGAAGAGGTATAGAGAAGTAAGGATAGTTAGAGGAGCGAGATGATTTCAGAAGGTGATTGGGGAAATTCAAGGAAGAAAAGTCATGAAGGGTTAATAACAAAAATTTTAGGTAAAAAATAAAGTGTCTGAACTTGGGGAGTATATAGCAGGAATAGTGGTGTTCTGTCTTCTCTTGGCCCTTGTAGTCTCCCCCTCAATGTCCTTTATTGACTCCTGTATATGCCATATCTACTGGTTGGTTTGATCCTGTATGGTTAGTCTGGGCCCCTAGTTGAAACTGCATTTCTCACTGGCCATTGGAGGACCCTCATCACATGGCTGGCTGTGTGCTGTTCTGGTCTGGGCTTTGCAGTCCAGTAATGCTATTCCACTTCCTATCAAGTGTTGTAAACTTTGGGCAAAAAAGTAAGCTTTTGACCAAAACCTGATAGTTAAATCATGAACTTGGTGGTGTGCCCTGAATCAGGCTGAGAGTGGGTGTAAACTTGACTTGCTGAAGTCACTCTTGTCTTGTGTCAGAAATAGGGGTACTTCGTGAGAGAGGAGGATGGGGAAGCAGTTTGAGATTTCCTTTAGTAGTTTTGGCTGAAAAAAAGTATTCCTGTTGGATTCATAGTAAGATGGTGAAAGCCTTTTTCACCCTTTTTATGGTAGGGTCTGTCCGCTCCTTGGCGCATCCAGGCTTGAGGCAAAGGGCCTGTAGTCACTGTCAGATCCCCTCATAGGCAGTTAGGAGGGCCTGTGTTTTTTGTGCAAGCAGAGCACCGTCACAGGAAAGGTTGAAGAAATCATGCCTCAGGACCAACTGATCCCCAGGAGGCTACAGAGCACTGCAGCATTGATTTATAAACCTGATGGGGAGGAACAAAACATCCATGCAAATATTTGTGAGTATCCCCTCTAATTTCTATGTGTTGGAGGGTAGTTGGCTACCACTCTTGGTCACAGGGAAGGGTTCCTACTTTTAACTAAGACTTCATTGCCTCTCAGATGTTTTCATACTTATTTGTTCATCTAGTCTTCTCTTGTGATGCCCGTCACAATCCTGGCAGGACATGCTATAACTCAGGTTTGTTTATAGTCTTTTAAAGAAGAGGGGGAAATAAACAAACAAATAAACAAACAAACAAAACCCCCAAAACCAACCAACCAAACACCCCCCCAAAAGGAGGAAAAAAAAAAAAAAAGCCTGGTAACGTGTTCTTAAAGATCCTAATTATGGATTCAAAATGAAACAGCAAACTAAAATAGCATAAAACCATGTTTTGTTTACAAAAAAAACCCAGTGTGCATGTGAAAGGGAAAAGTGAGTATGAGTGAAGACCCAAGCCCTATTCCAACAGTCTGTTGACATTGCAGGCTTGAAATACAGTTGTTTATAGTATTTGGCAAGTGATTTCAGAGTAGATTCTTTGCTTTTATCTGCAGGGGATAGGAAGTGCTCAGGCCCTCGCTTGAGGTAGTTATAAATATTAACTTTATAAAACCAGTGTTGAAACTCAACAGAAACCTGTAGAGCCAGACAGCAGAACTCATTGATACAAACATTTGGGAACTGGCAGAGCTGTCTACAGAAGAAAGGAAAAAGACAGAGCCTGAAGACTTCGTTACTTATCCGTAATATCAATTGCAAAGCAAATGAGACTTCCAGGGCTGGGGTACTGTTTTGGTCTCATGCTTTGATTCAGGCCTGTCTTGTTAGGTTGCACTCCTACATCTGATCATGGCAGGAGAAAATAATTTTGACATTGAATTAAACTCACTTATGTGAGTTTTCACTGCTTCATATTTGCTAATATCTAGAGGCATTGAATTCAGGAAAATACTATGGGAGAGTGGGAATGCAGCATGGTGACAGCTGGGTTGCAGATAGACTTTGTGTGTTTCACTTCTGTATCAAGATGAACTGCAGAATACAATGTCAGGATAAAGAGAACCAGATATTTGCATTCATTATGAGAAAACGTAATGACTATGTTTTACTGAAAGGAACAAAGTTTTAGTGGCTGAACAAATCCTCTAGCGGCAGCTTCTTTTTCCATTCCAAACACTTTTTCCCCCCTCAAACTGTGAGGAAATCTTGCGACACTGCTTGTAAAAAGTAACACCGGTGAGTTGACATTATTTAGGAGATGGGAGGTCACGCCAGCTGCTCTTCAGCGAGTGCAACAGATGTTCTTTCCTAAAAAGGACATGCTGTACTTTTTCTACAGCGTTCTGGTGTCTCCAAAATACTGAAAATCAAGTGCTGCAGCTTTTGCACAGAAGTCTTGGCATTAGGTATTTATAGTTACTCCTACACAGGATGATTCAGCCCCTTTTTTACACAAAAGAACACGGTTGGTTAAAGCTTTCCAAAAATTGTCAAGTGGGAAAACTTTACAATTGAAATGGATCGTGCCCCTGGGGTTTCACCGCTGTATATTTTGATTCGCTAATGAAGTCCTATGGCCTTGGTGCTTTGGTTCTTTTCAGTAGAAACAAACAAAAGAAGGATGAAGATATACTCCCTTAATGACTTTGCTACTAAAAAAGCCCCAATCCTATTTGAGGATGCACTGGGTTGATTTTAGGCTGCTACTGGTTAACATCCACTGCTTCTGATGAAATGCAGTAAGTCCACTGGGAAAGAAAGATGCTGTAATGTAGTCAAGAAAATGTGCTCCATTTAACTTAGTTTTGCATTTAAACTGACACTATAGGTGGCCCGTCTCCTTGCTACCGTCCCGGGATTCCACCTGCTGTGTTACATGATGCATTTTTATCCGTTTGCTTTGATAAATGAAGTATCAACAAGTTTTTTAGGTGAGGGTCCAGTAGTTTGGTGCTCAGTACTGATTTGGCCAGCTACCAAACAAGGTGATGCTGGGAAATTGCAAGGCTACTGAGCAAAAAGAGCAGTCACTTCTATATTGCTACCGCTACACTTCCTCTGACATTTGGGATAGAACTTGTTGTTTGCAGTCCAAAGCAAATAACATCTAGCTAATAATACTTTGATTTACTGGAAGTTGGAGATAATAGGGAAGTAGTGTCGTCTTTGTGGCAGGAATTTAAAGATGTCAAATTTTTGGTTAAAAGACCAAGTGTCAAGATGAGGGGGTGATGGAACAGGCTTCTGGATGCATCCTAAAATGAAACAAGTGGTTTTTCATCTGCTAATTCTGGCGTTAATATACTTACTTTCTTTTCTCTCTCTCCCCTTTTTATTTTTATTTTTTAATTTAAACAGTACTACAAGGACTATGCAGTCCTATCACAGCATTCAGTCATTGAACTTATATGCTTGTACACTTCCTTTCCTGAGACTAAGGTCAGATGCCAACTCTCTGCAGGATGCAGATGCAACATGAAGCCCCTTTCACACCTGAGGTTCAGTTCAAGCACAGGTTTTGTGACTCACAAGACACTGTGAATTAGCAAATTCAAGCGCTGCAGCGCTTCAGAGTTCGCTACATGCAGTCATTTTTGTGTTTGACGTTAGAAAGTTCACAGAGTATACTGGAGCTCACTGATTTTCATGTGACTTTAGGTTGCACTGGGACAAATCTAACTACTGCTGCTGTGCTTTTAACCATTCAACTTCCTTCTTGTTTCAATGAAATAAACTGGAGAAGTCAGTGGGAGATGGATGACTTGTAGAATGACAAATATTTAGTACAACTAAAATCATTCTTTCAGGCGTTTTGGACAAAAAAAGGATGTTGGTAGCTATCGTATTTCTTAAACCTTGCTGTTGACTAGATTCTGGTGATAGAAATTAGTCTCAAGAATAAAAATATCAGAGATGAGTTTCTCGTGAAAACTATAATCTTTCCTGACTGTGTCTTTGTAGTCTGAGATGTTTTCTGGGTTTTTGTATTAAAAAAAAGAGAAAAAACCCACAACCCATCCTGCAGATACACTGTTTCCACTCATGTTAACAGCAGTGCTGATCATCTAGTGAAAGTCCCGTGTTTGTTTCTGGTCTAATGTCCCATTGTGACTCTAATTTTGAAATTGTTTGCCTTATTTAGTAACCATTCTAGTTTTCTTGCTGCTTTTTACCTTGGTGATTTTCCTGCGCTCTATAGCAGCACTCAAATCTTGTGCCAATGTTGCATCATCCATTATGCATCTGAATGTGAAAGTAGCATCATCAGACTTTTTGGTTCCATTTTAATGGGAGCTGCAGTGGTTCTGAAAACTCATAGGTCTGGGAAATCTTGCAAGATGAAAAGCTCCAGTACAGCACAAGCTCTGGAAGTGCAAGGTCTCATTCAGTGCCCTGCTGCTCTGTCTCATCATTGCACACCCTGTCTGCAGCTACTGCGTAACTACATTTAAGATTTGCACCTTGAACCCCAACAGCTGTAAATCAGGAATAAGTCCTAATTAACCTCCTCCCCTCCTCTGCAGGGTTGCTGTGAAATGACAACACGTTGCCCAGGGGAAAAAAAAAAATACCCCATATCCTATTTCCCACCTCCTGAAACAGCCTGCACCTGGGTTTCAGTAAGTCAGCTGTGTACTGGTGGCCGTGCTGTTGGTACACAGGGGCTTGGCTTCAGCCCAAGAGCAAGACCATTTTTCTGCTGGTCAGATGTTGCCTCTGAAGCGTGCAGTGTGGAATACACAGTGGGGTTGTGAGTTATTCACCCAAATGCCATGTTTGTGTTAGTGCCGTTTGCTCTGAGCATAGTTGGCTTTTTTTTTGTGATACGAATTAAATGATGTGCGATTACCCTGGAGACAATTTAGTATTTCTGTGAGCCTCAAGGGAAACAATAGCCTCGTGCCTTGTTTTTAGCTCAGATGTTTTCCTCTTGTTAATAAACAGGATGGCCGTAGGAATTTAGGTTGAAAAATGTTTTGCTTTGCATTTGTAAAGTGTTTTTCTTCAGGGTGCCTTGCAGACATTTAATTAATCAGTCTCAAGAAAGTTCCTTTGAGATAGGTGAATAGCATTATCTCTATTTTACAGATGGGAAAGTGAGGTAGTGAGACAAAATAATTTGCTCAAAACCACCAAGGAAGTAAGTGTCAAAATCCTGGGATTAAAACTCTGTAGCTTTGGCTCCATTTCAGGTAAGGTCCAACAGGAGCAATAGGGCCAGGTGAGGCAGTAAACGGGGGGACCTTGGCCACATTATGTCTTGTGCAAGCTGCACCCCAGGAAAAAGAGATCCCCAGTGGTGGGTTCATCACAGGTAATTTGTATGAGAATCAGTTATATTTATTTACTTGAAATGTTTGTTAGTTGGATGTAGCGGAATTTCTTTGTTGCGGGAGTTTTCTGTTTCGCATTCGTCTCAGCTGTTTAGATGTGACCAAGAGGCTACATAATCTCCAGAACTGTACAGATGTCTTGAGGAAAGTACTTTTTGACCTTTCTTCTCAGATTTCTTGTTCTTTACTAGACTGCCGAAGAAATTGGAGTCTAGGTTTAAAAACAAAACCAGGCAAGGAGAGAACACAGTGAAATTATTTCACCCAGACTTGAAAGCTTCCTGTGGCTGCGTTTCTCCTTGATGTAGGCTGCCTCTAGTCAGTAGATTTTGATAGGTTTTGGTAGAGAAAGGTATTTCTACTTCATGCGCGATACCTTTGATATTTTGAAACTTGGTTTTGTTCCAGTTTGGAATGAAAATGGCAAGTGTCGTTGGAGAGGGATGGTGACTACAAAGGTTTATCATCATCTTCTTGGCATCGGCTGCCTTGCAGTTCAAGGTTCCCAACCTTGAGGCGGTTTGCATAGCTGGAGATCGCTGTATAAATATTTATGAATTTAAGCACAGGACTTAGTTTTTACAGCTGTGCCCATACTACCGAATTAAGCATCACGGGGAAGCTCTGCTGGCTGCTGTGGTTCAGTCACCTGTGGCGCCACATTGTAGCATAGCTCCTGGCATGGTTTTGGACCAAACTAGCCTTCTCCAATGATTCCCAGGCAGACTTTGGGACCTGGTGTGTGCCGCACATGGCTCCTGGTGGGTCACGTGCGTGAGGCTGGGAGGGAAGAGAGTTGCCAGATATGTTTCCTTGTGGTCTTATCTGACTCCTCCTGGGGGGGCTGCTCAGCCTCTGGAGTTAGAGCGAGGATGAATTTGGCCTATTAAGGATTTTTAAAGGGATTAAAAGCTTTCCTTCTGCTATTGATTTTTCTTAAAAATAGCTCTTTCAGAGATCCAGGCTCATTCTGAAGTGACTTTTTTTTTTTTTTTTTTTTAAATTAGGCATCAAGTTAAAACCAAGTCATTATACTATCTCTGCTGGTGACTTAGCCCCGGAGGAGCTGCCGTGTCAGCCTGTGGAGCATTTCACACTGGGAACAGCATTAGCAGGCACTCTGCCATCTCCTTTTCTCTGTCAAACTCCCCCAGAACCATACCATGATTCCCCATTGGCAGCTCAGACAGCTACGGCAGGGACTGATTTTGTTAGTGCGCCCTTGCAGTTAAAAGAAAAGAGGAGAGGGGAAAGCAGAAATGGCATGCGCTCCCTGCAGCCAAACCCTGATTGCCACACTGGCATTGCTGCTTGCCCCACCTGTCCCCGAAGCACACGCAGCAACAGTGACTGCTGGCCTCAGGCACAGAGAATTTACAGAAATGCGTTTATCAGTGGAGGGTTTTGGTTTGGATTTGGCAGGTCTGCAAAGGCAGGTAACGCAGCTGGGGTGGTTTGCGAGGGCACCCACCTGGATCCATGTGGGACCTGAAGGCCCATGGCATCCCACACTGATTTTCCCTCTGTCCCTTCTTCCTCCAGTACAGGGAAACCCTCTACCCCTCTTGGGGGAACTCGTTTTCTGTGTCCAGCTGCGTTTGGGTTCTTTATTTATAATGCTGTAGGTGAGGCTGGTCATTAAAGCAGTGTTTTCCTGAGGTGTGTTTTTCCATTCAAGGGAGGCTCTCTGGAGCTACTCCAGATCACACGTGAAAGCCTTTTTTCCATTTTAGCAAACCCATCTTTCCGCAAGCAGTTCCACGCGGCCCTCGTACCAGCATGGAGCTGCGCCCAGAAGGGCAGCACCACATTGTCCCCGACAGAGCCCTGGTGGCATCGGGCAACGGGGTCCCCTCCACGTGTTGGTGCGGCCCGTGAAGCCCCTCTGCTGCACGGTTTCTGAAAGCCACCCCTGCCCGTGGGGCTGCACTTGGAGTTAATGTAAACCTCCAGCTGATTTAATAATCCTCAGGGGACATACAGGTAGTGGCCGGTCCCCAGAGACCTGGTGGAGATTAGGGATTAATAAAGTACAGATACCACCATTTATCCTTGGGCAGGAAATGAGTTCTTGGGAAGTTTTGGGTCTGTGCATTTTGAGGCTTTCAAGGTGGAAGAGTGCAATGACCCTGTGATAATTTTAGAGGGGAAGGACAGTAGCAGAGCGAGTGCTGATACAAGCATGTCCCTGCAGTGCAGTGCGTCCTTCTTTGATGGGATGGGTTCAATGAGAGAATACATGATTCTTTCAGTCAATAAATCAAGATTTCTGTATCCCTTCTAGAAGATGGCAGTGGCCAAGACTGTACCCAGGAATGTGCTTGGAGAATTAAAAAAAAAAAAAAAAATTGGAGAAATGTAAACATATAAATCCCTTCACGAGTTTTGCAGGCAGTTCTTTTCCACTCACAAATGTCTGGAAGTCCCTCAAATTGCAAAACTGCAGCTACATAGTTATCAATAACTCAGTTTAAAGCTAGTTTAGCTACCGCTACACAGTTATACTCTTGGGATGTAACATAGATAATTAGATTATGATCTCTTCCAAATCCTGCTGATTATTCCCATTTATTTTATTCTGAATGTTCTTTGCTTTATCTGCACATTTAAGGAACTCTATTTTCTTACTTTAAAAATGTGTCTTTTCATGTTCACAGTTTTTATTGTAAGTTATCTACACCTTCGATTTGCAAATAAATTACCTTTTTTTAAGGTAGTTTAAGGAAATGAACAGATCAAGAGGTTTAAATCTCTTTTTGTATTATTTCCCTCTCCTGTGGTTTTTCCTTATATGAAATGTGATTCTTCTGAAAGGCATTACTTGGAATAGTTTGAAAGACTGTGTTGTCTTTAAAGTATAAAGAAGGGACCACTTATGAATATCATGCCAAGGAGGGAAATGTTTCTTCATTATTATGTTGCTCTTGAGGGTTTCATATTATCAGGTTGAAGGGAACTTTGACAGGTTGTACGTTCTCACTTTTCCGTAACAAAACCAGTGATACATATATAAGAGCAACATCTGACCCTGCCCCATTAAACCTTCAGTACCCAAAACTAAAGCCATCTTTCTGTGCCAACCCTAGAGGAATCCAGGAACCATCCCAAACACAAGCTCTTTGTGTGTCCTGTCCATGATGACTTTGGGTATCGTCTTTATGTCATTTGGATCGATCAGCGTTGGGTGGGTGGGCGACTTTTTGGTGGGATAACAATGTGCTTTAAACACAAACTTTGGTGGCAAGCATCGTGGCTTACAAAAAATGAAACTGGTGTCCCATCATGGTCAGCTTGGCAAAAACAAAAAAGAAAATGTGTTTTTTCATACTGTGCTGTGTAAGACGCATTGCATGGCAGTTGTCGCTTTTGGGACAAGAATAGTCAAATCTGTGAGGCAGACATTTGTATGGCTTAAAATAGCAGGAACTTTCTGGTAATAGTGGGATGGATTTGCATTTGTGTGAATGGATTTGCATGAGGAAGAAATGTAAAGAAACTCTAATACTACTTTTTGTAAAGAGAGCTTTTTTCTATAGAGACTTAGTTTGGGTAAAAATGGGCTTGGTTTGATATGAAAACAAGTTGCTGTAATTGAAATACGCATTTTCTCATCATTCAGACCCCTGGAAGGAGGAATTTCACAGTCTAGTAAAGCTAGTACATGCTGAATGACTGCAAGTAAGCAGTCAGTTGTACTGCCAATAAGCACTAATGCTTTTCCATATGAAATTCTGCTGTGAATTTCTACAGCTCCTGAAATACTCTTTAAAAATGTTTGTCCATCGGAACCTTTATCTTTGGGTTAGGATTTTTTCTATGTTTATCAGAAATGGAAGCTGAGTCAAGTCATATTCCATGCAGTGAGTGGTGTTTGCAAGTGAGAGGAAAATTGTAATGTAGGAAAGTTGAGACATTATGCCTAAAAGGCACAGGGAATAAGGACTGACTGGGGTTTCCAGGAAAGAACAAGTTATATGCAGACATTGATGTGGCCTTGAGAAAAGACACTATGTAGAAGTGGAAAAAATGGGCTTTTTATAAAGTTACATAAATACCCAGAAGTTTGAAGATCAGAAAAATTCATTTTTTTCAAGCTTTGGACATTTCACGCTAGAACATTAGAAAGCATATTTTTTCTGTTTGTATGCTTATGTGGGAAGAGACCGTCTAGAACAAAAGGGTTGGTTTTTGGCCCTCCAACTGTGGTTGGTGGTTTTTTTTCATCACCTTATGCTCAAAGTATTTTTCTGTTTGGGATAGTAATTTCCATGGGAAATGGTTGGGAATCATCCCCTCATTTTTATTTCCACTTTTTCCCCCCATCAAATTCAGAATTAATTATTTCTAAATAGAGTTGATTTTTTTTTTTTAAATTTTGTAAGTCCTTTCAAACTTTTCCTTACAGAGTCACAAAGACTTTTCAGAATTTTTTTTTTGTCACCGGAAGAACTCAGTTTTTCTCCTTCAGTTTAGCAGATTTTCTGAACCTTGAATATAACAGCTTTTATCTTTCTATCACAAGAGAAGGAGAAGCAGTCTCCAGAGTCCTGCTTAATCTGTAATTACAGCCATAATCTGCAGTAACCTTTTATCTCAAAGAAAATTGGTTTTAAAAGGGAAATGAAGCTATGGAAGCAAGGAATATAGACTTTGTATTTAAGTAGCTGGCTGATAAGTGGTTTGGAAGAGGTCAACCAGTTCTTTGCAGTAATATTTTAAAGTTCAAGTGACCAAAAATAGCACTGTTTATTCTCTTGCAAACGTGGACAAAATGATAAATTGTACTCTGCTGCTTTTTCAAAATGGATGCTTGGCCATGGATGTTTTTACAAAGGTTTATTTGTTGGCTAAACCAGCAATTTATCTCAGATATAGGAAAAATAAAACACATTCTCTTCTTATAAAATTTTTATAGTTTGAAAAAACCCAAACCACAAACCCTCTAACCAGCTGCAGAAGATACATGAAGAATAACTAAGGTGGCACATTTAAAAAATGTGGTTAAGTATGATCACGTTTAATGTTTCCATATGATTGCCATTTTGACAACTGGGAATCCTCGGAGCTCATAAGCTGAGCCAATACCATTCAAATTTAAAATACTACCTGATCTTGCAGCAGTGCTGAATTCTGGGCAAATAGTCGATCCCGCTTGCTTTAGCTGCAAGCAGAAACATAAGACCAAGACCTTCCCTGAATTGTCTGCTTCTGCTTGAGCTGAGCATACCCTGTACCCTCTGACCTCTCTCAGTGTGTAGTACAGGAGCTGAAACATGTCCTTTTTGAAACTGGTAGGTACAGATGTGGATAAAATGTTTAAAGCGGAGGTTTTTGGATTGCTAGTGTATCCCCTCACCCTAAGAAGAACTGGAACCATGTCAAGTTATTCTCAGGAATTTTCTTTGGGCTCTATTTATTGTGCTGAAAATCAACAATGAAATCTTAGAAAAAAAGCAGATCAATGTAAATTCAGTAGCCAAACAAAGCAAAAACTGTTTTCCTCTCCAAAGATTTGATTTTTAGCTGGGTTGCTGGGTTTCTGTAGACCATGGTGGAGGTCTGGGAGGTCAGGCTGGTTGTGTGCATCCTTCAGCCTGCATTTTTCACTGAGGATATCCCCTTGCAACTGTGGTTGGCCTGACTGACTTGGATGGAGTTCTTGTGCCTGCTTCTTCTCTTTTCCATTAGCTTGTGGCACTCTTCTGATGTAGTCTATGTAAATTAATAGCTACTCTGTGGCCATAGGAATATAAGCCATTATGGAGTGTATTGCAGGATTTGCAATGGTTTTGGGGTTTTTTGTTGTTTGTTTTGTTTTTTTATGATCAGCGATTATTTAACTAGGAAGAAGGAGGATTTGATTTCGACAATGTTCCAGATGATTTACAAATATCCTCTAATTGCATTATGTTGCAAAAATACTGAGGAGCCTGGATCCCAGCGGAGAACATTAATACAGCTTTCATGTGTCTTCATGACCCCACCCTTCACTACTTTGATTAAACCGCAGGAAAGGAAAGAAAACCTCCCTCATAGCTTTCCAAAACAATTGCAGTACTTTCGTTCCTTTTGCTTTAGTTTGGCTTGCAAAAATTACAGCCTTGGCTTCATAGCAACTGCTATAATTACAGCTGCAAAAGAATTTCAATTATAGCACACTTTTTTCACACTATCATCTATCATACCTTTTCGGCAGATTGCTTTTTGGGGAATGAAATTTTCTGTGTGGCGTGGCTGTGAGAAGTAAAAGAAATGGAACTTTCTCTACTTGTCCTTGGGTTTGGGCAAAGTTGGAAAAATACACACTTGAGCCATTTTAGTTTTTTCATCTTTTTAACGTCTCCACAGACAGCTTGCATTCGACATGATGAGTAAATGCAACTGCTGAAAACAAAATAGTCTTCCTCAAGGAGTATATTTTAAAAGCTTGAAAAATAAAAGTGCTTACTAGTAAGCACTAAGGTCTAAAAGGTCTTTGAGTGCTTTCAAGAGAAGGGCTTTTACAATCAGAGCCTGGAAAATGTCCTTTTTGTGACCAACTGTAGTTAGGGTCTGACACCACATAATGAGGATGTCCCAGGGACAGCATGGTGGGAAGAGACAGCATGTATCTTCCTCTAAAAGCGGCAGAGAGCTGCCATCCCGTTGGAAGTTGGGGAATATCTATGAAAGAGATGAAGGTACCACAGTGGGGTAAAATCCTTCAGTCTTTGAATAGCAGCTGCAATAAGCGCCCATCCTGTCTTGGGGGGAGGCAGTGAACCCTGTAGATCATAAAATACATGTTTTGAAAGGAAAAATATTGGAGAAGAAAGCAAGAGTTGACATCTTGATGCTTAATTCCAGGTAAGCTGTCCCTCTGCCCCTGATGGCAGGTGGGGATTCACTCCAACACGTGGAGCTCCCGTGGGGAAGCCCACTGCCCTGGTGAGGGGTGCATTGCAGCTTTGCATGGCAGCGCACCCAGGGAGTGCGCTCTTTGGAAATCCCTCACCAAAGTCAGGTGGAGCTCCAAGGCGAAGCACACCGTCCTAACTTGGGGCTGAAGCTGAGAGCCAAATACCCAGCACTACTTCAGTGGGTCTGTAGACACAGCATACGGTGATGTGTATGAGCTTTTATTAGGCCTCTGGTACATTTTTAGGGGATCAATTTGTTTGATTTTTTTTTGTTTGTTTGTTTTTAAATCCTCATTGCCCAACTAAGATTGTGAAGTGCCGGTAGTTGGTTTTTGAAGAGACTGAGGTCTTTAAACTGACTCCCAATAAGATTGGGAATTGACTGTGAGATTAATGAAAAGGAGTACACATCCAGCTTGGACTAAAAGATGAATCTGGAGATACAAACCTGTTCTCCTCCAGAGTGGCTTGACAACATCGTGACTCCCAGTGCATGCTGTATTGCTCACAGCACACAGACTGAATATGAAGATGCTGCTTTCCTACAAGCATTATCTGGTGAACATACTCTTTCCAACTGTTTACAGCTTGGAAAGCCTACCAAAATGTTAATCTGAGCTTTTTTGCCTAAGTTGGAGTCTTCAGGTACTACCAGAGAAGGATGGTGGAGGAGATATACTTTATAACTACAACAAAAGCAAAACAAGGCAATTATCAAGAGTGCTTCTGCTTGAGATAAACTGAAAGGCATGAATCAATATTATTTTGAAACACAAAGGACTTCATTTATTCAAGCAACAGTTGAGTAGCCACCTATCAAGAAGCAGAATCCCATTTGTGTATTTGCTTTTGCCCCACATACGCTTACCCATGAGGTGGAGGTGAGGTGAAAGATTCAGAAAACCTATGGCTAGATAGAAAGGATTTGATTCATTATTCATGCAGTTGGAATTAGTTAGCATAATCTGTGTTCGATTCGCAGACCAGGTACCTGGGCCATAGCCCTATTTCTGCCTCTGCATCATCGCATGCCATGCCTTCCGTTATGCAGGACTGAACTAGATCATCGAAATGAACTGGCTCTGAACAGACTTTTTAATGAGAAGGCAGCTGAGCCTGCTCTAAAGCCTGGCTGTGCTAAGTGCTGTGCTAGTGCAGTTGGGAGAGTGACCCTGCGGATATAAGAGGTAGCTTGATGTTACAGCCAGATGTTGTGTAGCGTGGAAATACAGCTGCCATGATCGGAGGGGGGTGATCGGTCTGCACGGTGCCTGGGCAGTCTGCAGCAGGGTTCCACGCAGGGGGCTCTGGGGCTGCTCTTCACG
This sequence comes from Fulmarus glacialis, assembly GCF_000690835.1. Taxonomy (NCBI): domain Eukaryota; kingdom Metazoa; phylum Chordata; class Aves; order Procellariiformes; family Procellariidae; genus Fulmarus; species Fulmarus glacialis. The sequence goes on from NW_009185856.1 coordinate 58,251, forward strand.
TTTGTTGTGAAAACTGGTTTTGCTTTTCATGCTGAGTTTTTCACATACCTTGCCTCCACTTGTCCTCTCTCCAAAAACATTTTCTTCCTCCATTGTTTGCTATCCGGCTAGCCAGATATTTGCATTGTATTAATAGAAAGACGTGGGTTTAGGAAAACAAGAGTATACTTTACACTTACTTCAATTCAGAGACCAGTGATCTGGTTTTAGATTTCTTTATGTCCTCCTTCTAAGGAAATATTAAAAAAAAAAAAAAAAAAAGGCAGCCGAATATATGAATTTTCCAGCAAGCAGATGGGTAGAAAGTAAGGAGAGTTAAAAACAGCACCAGGAGTTTTTAAGAATAACTTCCAAAGTGAAAATGCATAGCATCTCCCTTTTTTGGTTTGAAAGATATGCAGTGTATGTCTGAGTGCTTTGTATATAAACGACTCCTGACAGGGTTGTTGTAAATGGCTGTGGAGGTGTTCCTTATGTGGACCAAAGGCCAAGTTCATTAAGCAAGAAGTGCTACAGAAGTTTTATAAAGTAAAAATGGCATTTGTCTGCCTTTCCCAGAGCTGTCTCCGTGCCTCTTTGCCTTCCATGGCACATTTCGTCAAGGCTTCCTAACACTCACTTCCCTCTAGTGAGGTTTGCAAGATCCAAGCTGAAGAACAAAGAGTAGATTGAGGAACTATGGGATGGACCAGTCTAGCCCTCGCTCTGCTCTTAAAAGTATACATATGTTCTTACCTCCCAAAAGTATATGAGGGTAAGGATATTTTGCCTTCTTAAAATCTTTGGATATTATGACTGCATTTTATTCAAATGGCAGTTGTGGACATGAAGATGAGTCTCCATTACAGGTCTAGGTTATAGACAACCCTGGGCAGTGTAGTCCGAGGGTCTGGTGATGGGCTCACAGCAGGCAGCAGCAGCAGCGGTGGCAGGGAAGAGCTGGAGACTGCTGGAGGGACAGAAGATGATTTTAAGAATAGGCTGAAAGAGCTCGTGGGCAAGCAGTGGTGTGGAGAGGAGCTTGAAAATGTTTTCTTGCTGTATGTTACTGCCGTATTCAGAGAAGTGGGACTTTGCATATACTCTTCATGTGAAAACAGGAGTTCCTGACTGCATCTTCAGTCTCATCTCCTAACAGATGTGGAATGGATAGTTTGCTTTTAAGAGTATTAGTTGGAAATATGTCCAGTCTTCACTGTCACTGACTAAGGTATTCTCCCTTCCCATCCCATTGTTTTCAAACGGTCTGTATTTTTAGGTTGCCATGCGTTTGGGGGTTTGTTTGTTAATGTACTGTTTATTCTCTGTGGGGATTGCCCAAAGCAATTCCTAAGTAATACCTTGTATTCAAACTATACATTATGTCTGCCTTGATAGAAAGCCAGTTTTAATTGTATGTGGGATTTGTGTGTGTGTGTTTAAGAAGCAGTCCTAAAGCAAGCCTAATGGGGCTAAGGTTAAAGTTTTAAAATGACTGATAATTGAGTAGAGGTCTTCCAGAAACTTTCAGATGTCACGTTTTTGTAATAAATGTTTAGTACGTTACAGTACAGTGTAAAACACAGGCAAGAGAAGCAGAATATGTTCAAGTTTTAGAAAACGGAAAGAAAAACAGGGGCCTGTTTTGAACTGTTACACTCTTTATGACTTGTGCTGTTGGCTCAAGGCTGGGTGGCAGCTCATGGTACTACCCAGGAGTTTTCAGAGTGGAGAAATGATTAGACCAAGGGCAGATTTTGAAAAATATGGACTTGAATTGCATCTGCATTCATGTAGGAACAAAATAATAGCTATATGCATGGTCAGTTGGGAGGGTAAGCACTTGATTTACATGTCAAGCTGCACATTCATGTACCCAGAGGTCCAAAGAGAATGGAATTGGGCAGGTGCCATTTAGGCAGGGATTTCCAGAGAAGGCTTATTTTGGCTAGTGCTTTGGCTCAAAGTTTGAGTGTGACAGTACTCCTTTGAAAATTGTCATCCGAGACATCAATATGTCAATGAAGTCTTGGTCTCAGGAGTCATTATTTGAGGAGTTTATTAAAATTCTACCCATCAAGTTGGAAAGTATAAAAATGTTTTCTTTGACCAAATGCTTTAAAAATAGGTATTAAAGGTGAACAGGCGCAAAGGATGTGTAAAATACCACTTTCAAATGTGTAAGTTTTTGGGTTTGGCACATCACAAATGTGTTTCAGGACTGCACAGCTGCAGTGGGACAGTGGTGTTCACCTGCACTTCACCTCTGAGGCAATGGTTTCATCAGTTAGGTGCCCAGGTTTTCACTTCTTTCTTTGCCTCTTTTTCCAGTAGAAATGATTTCTGGCCTTTTGGCATTGAGTATCAGATTTTGTTTGAAAAAGACTATTTTCCCCTCTTTGGGTTTCCAGGGAAGGAGATTAACAAACCTTCGTAACTGTTATTCTGAACCTTAGGGTAGTCGTGGCCTCTCCCGGGTAGCCAATTTTCATTTTAAATTCTATTTACATTAGCCAAGAAAGTAAACTGGCAAACCTTAAGTCTTTATATAATTTCATCTTTGCAAAGCAGATAACATTATTGTGGTTTATGTAGTATACAGAGAATACCACAAATATCTCAATCATTATTTCCTAAAGCATTAAGGTTTAGCAGCAGTATGTGCATCTGTCTTGCCCAAGGATTTGAAGTTTTAGTAAAATGTTTCGTCCTTATACAACAAGCTGAGGAATTGCTGGCAGTGAACATTTGTTACTTTAGGATCCTCAGGAGGATTTGTAATATATTTTTATGTTGTTTTGGGTTTTTTGTTTATTTTTTTTAAATGCTCTTTCCAAGGAAAAGATGTGGTTGTTAATTTGGTCAGCTCTAAAGGTAGACCTTTGAGATTATATGTGCTGCAGACTGGCAGTTAAAGGAGTGGAAAAGTCAACTGAGGCTATTTCTACATTACGGAAAGGGTTTTCCTCTCAGAGGCCTTGGAAAAACTTGCTGGAGGTGGATACCTACTACCGTAACATGATCTTTATTTTTCCCTTTTTGTTTCCTTTTTAAATGTCATATGCTGAGAGAAGCCTCTTCTTTACTGATGAGTAGTGGTAAAAACAGGTTTCTGTGGAAAGAGAATTCCACCCACTTTAAATAAAAAGAAAACCTATAAATCGTTCCATATTTTTAACAAAATAGAGCTAAGTAAGCCTTTGCTTTTCATCCTGTCACTGTGATGTCTCATTTTATTCTTCCTTGCCTGACTGTGGTCTTTTTAAAAGGAATCAGATCACCTGTGGGCGGCCATAAATCATTTCTGCCATCTAGGTTTAAACACCTACTGTGTTGCATGGGGCTTTTTACAGGACATTTTTCCATTCTTAGTAAAAAGCTTTGTGTCTATTGAGCCGCACTATACCAGTAAGTCTAGGGTATAAATTTGCCTTCATGCTGTTACTTGTGGGTGTTTTCATGATTTCAGATTATGGAGATTTCAAGCTGTCACACTTGAAATCAGTCTGGATGGTGAGGAAGCTGAGAGTAGTTGTTTGGACACATGCATTTATCTTTACAGAGAAAAGGAAGAGGTACAGTGTGTTTTTAGAGAGGTTTCTCAACTCCCGTCCCTTCCTGTGTTGTTCTCTAAGATGATAAAACATTTCTGACCTATTGCCTGGCTACTCCATGGCATCCGTAACGAGGCCATCAGTGCTTGTGGTATAACAGCTGTACTTTGTTCCCTCAGAATTTATGTGGGAGTCTTTTTCTCTGTGATTATAGCCTCTTCAGAATAAAGTTGCGACGCATTAATGAAATAAATCCTAGCAATAATATTGGCCCATCATTTGATGATGGTAATAAAACTTATACATAAGTTCATACACAAAGGCAAAAGTGCTTCATTAAATACTTATGCATTTTGTAAAGGAGGAGGAGAATGCACTCATATTTCATGAAGTTTATGCTGTGCTTTTAATGCATTTGTAAATATGGACGATGTCAAATACTATTTAACCAGAAATAAACACATTAAAATGGTCTGGAAACTTAAGAGTCCGAAAGACCGGCTGAAGAGTTCTCTGGCTCCATATTGTTAACTTTTCCTAATTCTTGCAATGCAAGGGAAATTCCAGCAAGCATTAAGGGTTTTAAAGTGTCAGTGTACCAAAAAAGGGTAGGAAAGGTGATCTGAAGGGCTGTAGATTGACATAATCATACAAGCAATATAATGGAAATGCAAATATGTCATGTGATGGCTCAAGAAATTAAAGGAAGAAATATAGTTTGATTAAAAATAACAAAAAAACCCCACCTGTGTAATGAAATAATGAGTTTGCTCAATGAAGGTAGCTATGAAGATGTAATAGATGTTTAGGGGCTTGCAATTTTACTTAGCGGTTTAGGCACTATGATTTAAAAAAAAAAAAAAAGGATTGTATAAAATCTGTATATATAAAAGTTAATACTTGGACAGCAGACTGATCTAAAAAGGAGTTGTCCATGTTGGGTTATGAAGTGGGCTTACTTCTAGTGACATTCTTCAGGGATCAATAGAGAGATTAAACTTAATATAGTCATTAAAGATCTGGAAATAAATACAAAATTACTTCTACATTTTGCAGATAACACAAAAATACTCGCTTAAAAGGGGAGGATAGGGAATTTTTTATAAAGTGCTCTGGATCAGCCACTAAACTGAGCCACTCAAGCAAAGTTTATTTTAATCCAGCTAAGTGTGAGGTCACACGTCCAGGAATGAAGAATGCAGGTCCCACCTACAAAGGAGGTAGGGGCTTGTCTCCTGGAAAGCGGGGGCCTTGGGAAGGATTTCGGAGTCATAGCAGACCACCAATTTAACATGACTTCCCAGCATGATGGTTGGCAAAAAGGAGTAATGAGTTCTTTGGGTATACAAGCAGAGAGAATGGTACCATGAAGTGATTCTTCTGTATAGATTGCTGCTTTGGTCAGGGCTAGAGCTGTGTGTTCACTGGTGAGATGCTTTCTGTTTAGATGATGTTGTAAACAACTATAAAACTTGTTCAGGTGTCCAAGAGAGGGCCTCACTTAGAAATCTGAACTAGTCACAGCTTTTATTTTAATGAAGGCCAAGAGGCACCTAAGAAGGTATTTGTAATCTAGCAGAGAAAGGCGTGACAAAAACCGGTGACTGCAAGGTGATGCCACATGCATTTAAAGAAGCCAGACTCAGGACTTTTTAAGTTCAAGAGGGATTACTATAGGACCTAACTTATGCATTTCTGGAAAATATGCTGTAACTAAACAAATGATTTCATATAGTGGAAGGTTAACAGATGAAATGTAATGTCTGGGATATACAAGTAGGCAGACTAAATGATGCAGTCTATTACTGCCTCTTAGGATCATTTATTTTTACAAAAAGGAGAATTTCAAGGAACATCATTAGTATCCCAGTGTTTGTTTCTAAGAGTTTCCTGTTGATAAAATAGGGACAAATTATAACAAAGCAATATCAGTTTCTCTGTGCTGGATTTTTGAAGCAGTATCAAAGCAGAGAGATAGGACAAAATCCCACAGCCAGTGGGATAAAAAAGAGCAGGATGTGGTTTGTGTCTGGGATTGCAGATACAATTTCTGAACAAGTAATACAGAAATTAAGGTAAAGGTAAAAATATTACAACTTGCCAGTGCCAGTGGGTATGTATTTAATATGTTCACAGCATAGTTCTGTGAATATAACATGCTGCTGGTAAATGTCCAAGTCTAGGCAAAGCCATGCAACATGAGTTGGTGCTTGAGCAGGCTGTGCTGGGAGTCTGACGCACGCTTCTGACCTGTGACTGTTTTGTGAAAGACTCTCTTTGTGTCTTGAATCTGACCACTGAAGCTTCCTACACAGCTATTTTTCTTCTGTGTTCTTTAGCTATCACTAAGGATTCAGAGGTGGCTGGTGGTGATTTTCAGGATTGAGGATGTGCTGCTTGTAGGGTCAGACCTTTGCCATCCTAGCCTGTGGCTTTGGTTTCCTTTTCTTCTCCACCTCCCCTTTGCTTTGTCTTTCCCAAGCTCTGAGTGCCATGCTTCTGATGCACTTGCAGCTCTCTCCAAGTACTCCCTGGCCTCTGCAGTGGCTCCTTGCACTGTCTAATGTTTTTCCTCCGACGCGCTTACTGTTCTCTGATCTGCTCTTACTTCAGCGCTGCATCCTGGCCAATTTGGAAATGAACAGACCCTGGAAAAATATGTTCCAAAAGATCATGCAGTAAGAAAATTAAAGAAAGGCTTCACCCCTTAAAATGAAACAACCTCAGCTGTGACCTAGTTTCATAGCTGGGGTGAGCATATTTATTGCCGTTGGTGCTGTGCACTGTAGCAAAGCTGCTTCCAAGCTGGTGCCGTCGAGCACGCAGACTTTGAAAGCTGAGTTACCCAGGGGCAGTGATGCCGTGCTATGTACTCCCAAACGGGAGGGCAGTGAAGAGCTCTCGTTGCCTTTGGAGCTGGAAACGAGGGTCAAAGGTACCTCTTTGGCTGGTGATGTTGAAAGCTGCCTCCTGGCAGGAGTCTGCCACGGTCAGTGTCAGAGGTGTTACCAGCCCCCACCATGCCACCGGTTCCAATTGGCTTATGCCTGAAACCTGGAAAGATGCCTTTCTCCACAGTATTAGCTCTTGGTTTTTAATGGGTTGCCATTTGTGGAGGAGGTCATTTTGTATCACAACCCTTTAAAAAAAGTATACAGTGTGCTCAGGGTACCATGCAAATGATGATGATCGTGAGGAAAGTAGTGGTTATTTCTGAGACGCCCAAGGAGAGCAGCTGGGCAAAGAGAGGAATTGCAGAAGAGACGAGTTTCCTGATAACATTACATAGTGCTCAGTGTGCCGTCATGTCTTGTTGAGATTAATGTGAAGTTACTTTCTACACTGAAAAAGTAGAATTAGCAGATGAAACCACCGAGCCTCCAGTAGTTTGAATGTTGCTGAAATATAGCACAAGCTGTTTCTGCTCCTTGGATGCTGGTGGCTCTTACCTGCACATGCTTTCATGTATACTGTGAGCAGTTCACAGATGAACTGGTTGCAAAGTCAGACGAAGTTGGTGTCTTTGGAATTGAAAGTGGGTTTTGTTGCCTGATAAAGACAACATTTCAGCTTCTCTCCGTTCTGGCATTTGTGTATGTTTTGTATCTCAGCCTGATGTGCTGAACACAAAAAAAAAAATCAGCTCTCGCGGTGAATCTGGTTGGCTTTGCCTCCATTAGGTAAGAGGAAGATGCTTCCATTCAAAAGAATAATCTGGACAGATCAAGATTATTTTACAGCTCTACAATACAAGATAATGTATTCCAGCTCTGGAACCCTCAGCACAAGAAAGACATAGACCTATTGGAGCGTGTCCAGAGGAGGGCCACGAAAATGATCAGAGGGGTGGAAACGCCTCTCCTATGAAGAAAGGCTGAGAGAGTTGGGGTTATTCAGCCTGGAGAAGAGAAGGGAGACCTTATGGCAGCCTTTCAGTACTTAAAGGGGGCTTATAAGAAAGACAGGGACAAACTTTTTAGCAGGGCCTTTTGGACAGGACAAGGGGGAATGGTTTTAAACTAAAAGAGGGTAGATTTAGACTAGATGTAAGGAGGAAATTTTTAACAATAAGAGCGATGAAACACTGGAACAGGTTGCCCAGAGAGGTGGTAGATGCCCCATTCCTGAAAACATTCAAGGTCAGGTTGGATGGGGCTCTGAGCAACCTGATGTAGCTGAAGATGTCCCTGCCTCTGGCAGGGGCATTGGACTAGATGACCTTTAAAAGTCCATTCCAATCCAAACTATTCTATGATTCTATGATACTATCTAGTGCAGCCAAACTTGTCTTTTTTGTTATATTATGAATTTTTGTAATATTATGTCTTCCTAAAAACAGAATTAAAAAAAAAATGCCAATCCCCAACCTCCCCCTTTTTCTGATACTTTCTCCCTTATTACTCCCAATGGTTATAATCTCTTTCAGACCTCTTCCCAAGGATTTTTGTGTATTTAGCTGGCAGGGCCTGCAGTTGGGTAGGGGCTAACACTGCCCTTTCCCAGCTTTGCTGGCATCTCTTCCCTTGCCCCAAACCACAGCATAATCCAGATATCCATTTAGAGTCACTGCACATTGTCTAGAGTAGTCTTCTGCATAGGCCGTAAATTTCTGTTGCCACCGAAGTGCTACATGTTGTGGAAGTGAGAGATGGAGCTTTGAGGAAGTGCTGCTGTTAGGATGAGCACTCTTGTCCCAGTGGATAATGTATAAAATAATCAAAAGTAATCAAATGCAGGCTGCAGATGTGTGAAGGGGCAATACCTGCACTTAATCATATTCAGTTAAAACCTTATTATGGTAAATGCGGTATTGCTGTTGTAAAGGGCCATTTTTTCCATTCCCCATGAATGCACCTCCAGCTTCAGAGTAGAGCTCTCGGCTTTGATCTGGGGAACTGTATGGTTTGCACTTATGTGCGGAAACATTTGCCTTGTTTGTTTTTAAAGCCAGCGGAACTTGAAGGGAAAGTTTTGTTTTTCCTTGGTTCCCCTGAGAAACACTCGTTCATCCCGCTCCCATCCATGGGTTTAAACAATTGCCCTTTGTCGTCGTACAATATCCTCCAGCCCAGCCATCTCTGAGAGCCGGGCAGCCATATCCGCTGACGTGTTTGCTGAGCAGGAGGCTCTGCCTCTTCATGAATAATCAGTGAAACAAGGGGAAAAGCCTTACCCTTGCTGAAATGAATGGTGAGCTTTCTGTTCCATCATGATTTCAGATGTAAATGGACTAAAATGACCATGAGGTTCCTGAAATAGGTCCTGATTCCTTCCTTTTCTTCCTTCTGGTTTTGTGTTGGTTGTGAGCAGAGGCTGGGAGCCTGAAGAGAGGAGGGTGTTAGCAAAGTAGTGTCTGGATGAACAGAGGAGAATGGGAAGAGAGTGGTAGGGAGGAAGATGACACAGAGGCAGGGTGTAACTGAGGTGGTCGTCAGCGTGCTGATATGTAGGTATGTGCAGGATGGGAGACCTAGTGAAATGTCTTAGAGTCATCCGTAATGGTTGTGCTATGCAATGGATAAATTTCCTTCAACTCTCCTCCTCAACATTGCTTGGTTAATAATATTAATTCCTATTAATTATGTTGTTACAGAATAGTGAATGGGAATTTGTCGTCCTTAGAGATTTCATTGTTTCCGGAACAATATGGTTCCCTCATGCTCTTCAGATATCACAGTTCATGTGCATACAGAAGCCATAGCAGAGGGGAGTAAAGAGTTCAAACTGTGGGCCCCAGTTTCAGAAGGTTTCTAGCAGGTACCTAGCATGTGAAACGTTAATTGATATTAAACATACAAGTAGACATCACAGAGGAGCTCTGTTCACATTTTTAAATTCATGTGGCAAAGTAGACAATCATAACACTTTTTCCTTTTACCCGTATTGATTTTAAATCCTGCTCTCAAGAGGATTAGACTAATAAATACTACCTCTTCCATTTAACAGTGGAAGAATAGACTTGGGTGACATTATTGCAACACTCCTCCCAAGCCCCCATTGTGGAGCTGTCCATTCTCCTGTGACTGAAAGAAAGATTTATATTTTTGTGTGTAAATACCTCCAGGTTTCTTAAGTAAACTGTTCTCATCTCAATAGTATGTCAGTGAAAGTATATGAACACCATTCTTCTCATGTACTCAGCCTTTCTCTCTCAGATGCATGCAGGCAGGCAGGCTGAGTAGTGTGTTGCTTTCTTTGCAAGACTTCCAAGGACCATTTCTATCACCTCTACTCAACTGAATTAGAATACTGTCAGTAAAAATGTCGATGATAACCTTCTTTCATTTCTATCTATCCTCTTCTACTGAGGATGATTCTGCTTACTTTCAAGCCTGACAAAATGGTACTATTTTTTTTCCTTTAGCTGTTTTTGTAGGATGCTGGGCTTAAGTAGAACATTTCTTTGTTCCGTACATGTGTTTCTTATAAAGCTGTATTGATGAAATGCTTTTTGTCACAATGGCGTTGAAAGGATCATAACAGTGTATTGTCAGGCCTTCAATTCTAGTCACCTTAAAATGAAGTATCCATGAAAATATTTTTTCCATTGCTATTGTGATGTTTCATAGCCATCTGTCTTTCTGCCCTGACTCTTCTAGCAGATATTCAGCCACCTTGACCGTTTGAGATACCAGGGTTAGAACTGAGGGGACATCTGGACATCTGCCAGTTGATATAGACCAATGCTTTTCTCAAACAAATCCACTGCAAATCTAGGGAATGCAGCAGGACAATCTCATTTAGCCCATAGATGTTTGACCTACTGATAATAAGGTGACCTGCTAGATATGAGATAGACATACTTTATGACAGTGTGTGAGATAAAATGTGCCCTAGGACCCAGATCCAAGAAGGGGTGTGGATCCTGTCTCAGTTCACATAAACCTGTGTTAGATGCTTACTCCCCTTGAGAAGTGACAGGCACCTCCAAATGGGAGCAGGCATTTGGTCAGCCACTTTGTGGGATGGTCAGTGGGAAACGCTGAGGAGTGGAGAATGTCCTATATCTTAGCCTTCCCTGTGGCTCCCGTGTCCTCTACAGAGATTTTGGGAGAAGCCTTTTGATTATTTTGCTGTTGCCTCTTGGGATGCACTCGGAAAGGTGTTTCTGCTGTCTTTTTTTTTTTTTTTTTCCAAAAGGGAGGAAGAAAATCCATCTGGAGAGCAAGGGAATGAGGGAGCGATGCTTGCTCTCTCTTACAGAGCTGCTCAGGGGTTTACTCACGGCTGCGTAGAAGCAGGCTGAGTTCAGGCAAAGACTGAGGGGCACAGTGCCTTGTAGCATCCCCAACCATCAGCCATCAGCTGCAGGGTTGCACTGCGCCTCCAGTCTGAGCTGCCACACACAGCAAAAGGGGTATAGGACCAGCAAGAAGGGCTCCTGACCACCCTTGTGGGCTGTGGTTTCCAGAAGGGGCTGGGAGGGTCAGTTCTCGACCCCAGTCCTTGGCTCTGAGGACAGCTTGTGCATGAGATTTTGCACTGGAAGTTTGTTGGATGACACAGATGCACAGTTGTTTTTATCCCTAGCTAGATGTATAGAGGAAGAAAGCAAGAGAGTGAGCAAGCAAATACAGTATATGAACGCTAAAGTTAACTGTGGTGTTTTCACCAAACACTGTTTCCCCAGGTCCATGGACGTGTCGAACTTTTAGCAGACCTGTTATCATATAAATTAACCCGGGAGCCAAGGGGTCAATTCTAAGAGCTTCATACACTCCTGTAACAGCTTCATACACAGAGGCCCCTGTGTTTGGCTTCTGCATCAGGGTTGGAAGGAAATGCTGTATAAAGGGAAACAGGTAGTTGGATTAACTCATATTCTGGACCCAATGTATTTTAAGACACTAATAAAGGAAATCTCTTTAAAGCTTGGTTTTGATAAAATCTTGTATCAGCAGAATATGAAATGTGGTAACTCCAGCAGAAAAGACAAGTATATGATAGGGTTACATATGTGCAGGAAGAGTCTGGATTTAATTATTGTCTCTGTTCTGCATATAATTCCCTGCTGAAATAGACTGTATTTTCAGAAAGAGAGTAAAATAAATAAATGTTTGAATTGTTACCCCTGTTCCTCCTTCTTGGGTTCTCTTTGCTCACCTAAGTTCAGGTCTTCATTTCACAAATACCCATGAGCCCCCTGACTTTCTAATTGTTTGTATTTCTGTACTGTCGGTATTGTAGGTATCCAGTCATATGTTACAGAGATTGGTTGTGTCTGGCCTGGTACCAGGAAAAAGCTGGGCATCTGAGCCCAGCGGGGCTGTTTTCTTCAGAGGGGAGTAATGTGATCTTAGACAGTTGAGGAATTTTCCTTATTTTTCATCTAAGAAACCCCAATGAAAGACTGAAACTGAACTAGAAAAGCAAGAAAGGGAATGGGTGATAAAAAAATAGCTGAAAACATTAGGTCCAATAAAAGACCCCAACATTCAAATGTATAGATAGGATGTGAAACTGTATTGTCATAATGCATTTTAGTACTGAGCTGGAAAATCAAGGTCTGAGCTCACTAATACATAATACCGTATTTGGGTGGCATGTAGTGACTTTTCTTACTGATTACCATGAAAGGATTATCAGTAATATATTATTGCTAAGCCTTTGTAACCTTTGACATGGAATATTTATGCTATTGATCGCAATCTCTCCCATGCAGACATCAATAATACCTTTATCACTCCCCAGCTGATAGCGGGAAGCCAGATGTGCGGGGATGGTGAGCACTTATTTAAACTCAGAGTGCGACTGTACCCAGCTGGGATTTGGACTCACAGGTCTTCCCTCACTCTCTCAGGGTGTCCTCTCAGTGCACGCAGGCTCCTGGGTGCCTGGTGTTTAATTAACACCAGATTCCCCAAGGATTTGCTTTTTTCTCTCCCACAACGTCTTTCCAGTTATCAGTGTTTGCGAAGAGGGATTGCTGACCTGATGGAAACAGTTGTGTGCTGGAGTAATGCATTTAGGAAGAGGACAAAGGAAGCACTCCCATTCTTTCAAACACTAACCCTAAATAACACTTGAGGGTGTGACACCCTGCAAATCCTTTGCTCTTTTTTTCTCCCCGCTCTAAACTTTGGGATTCTTCAGGAGCCTTGTAATGTTTGAAGTTTAGCAACAAAGACTATTCGCCTACTTGTTGAATTGTAGCTGTCACAAGATCTTAAAAGAAAACAGAAGCATGTATTATTGAAACATCACGCCTCTGATTGCCTTCATATGCTATTAATTTGACAAAAAATTCACCAATAGTGTTGTAAATGAGCTTTTACCAACCAAGTAAACTTCTAGTTCTGCCTCTTCTCTGGAAGAGAGTTTGCAGTTGGGTTTTTTCCCCCTTTAACTACAGTAACATCTTTAAAAAAAAAAAAAAAAAAAAAAATTTAAAAGAAACAACTTGTGTGTGGAATGGAAACCTAGATCTTTTCTAGATGATTTTGGCATGACCATGTTTTGTCTGCCTGTGCAATGATACCAATGCTAAAATTGTGCCAATCTGAAATAAATTATTACAAGTCCTAGAATATCTTTATCGAAGTAAACACAGGACAGAGGAAGGCTCTATGAGGACAGAGGTGGTTATTCCTTTGCACAGGATTAGTAGAAGGTTGGAAGTACTTGCACTTGAATGTTGAAAGTATTAAATTGACACCAAGGGATCTAAACTTGGACTCAGTAAGTGTTGCGAGGAACAGGGCAAGGAAGTTGTTCCTTACTCATTTTCAGGTACAAGAATGACATGTACACATTCATTCATCTGAAATGAATGGAAATCTGTCTTCCAGTTTAAAGCCAATTTGTCTAATTGATATTTTCATTGAATTGCATGGCACTTAAGCCTTGTGTCCTGAACGACTCTCAGTTTAGAGAGAGAGAGGCTGAGATAATAGGAGAAGGTAATTGATTTTAAAGTCAAGCACTGTCATCTTATTGATTTGTAAGCCATAATGTATGTTTATTAGGACCTACAGCTGATATTTCATTTGATAAATTTTGGAAGTAGTGGCCCTCGGCTCTGAAGGCTGGTGGACGTTTGAGTCATTTTTGATATCACTGAACAGGGAACTGTTTATCTCTTGGCACTGAGTTGAGGACTTATGTGGTAGTGACCTGTGAGCTGATTAAAGTGTTTTGCTGGATTAGCATTAGCACGATGGCTTTTATACATTTTACAGCATTAATATCTATTTATTAAATCAGGATTGTCAAATCATTTTGTGTGTTTTAAGGCTGTAAAAATTCCTATAGTCTATTATTAGTGCTTGTTTAAAACTTGAAATAAATATGTTTAGACTAAAAGTTTCAAGTCGAGCGTTTTAAAAGCCAGGTTCTTGAATTCATTCTTAGTCATCAAACTAAACAGAGCTTGATTCTCAGAAGTACTGAAAAGCTGTGCGGAATTCAGTAAAAGCTCTGGAATCTATGCATGGGTTGATGTCCTCAGGATCAAGTTAGAGGGAGTAGAAAAAAGGCCTGACAGATCAGAGAACTTTCCCACAGAGAAAGAGAGGAAACTCCAGAAAGACTTGAACAAGGACAAAAGCAAGGGGCAACCGTAGAAGTCACTCTGATGGTTACGTATATTTCCTCCCTCGATGCTGTTGAAAATGACTTCATGCTCATTGCTTTAAAGGACCACGTTTCATCCTTTATTCCTGCAGGACTCTTGCTGTAGATAGTGGGGATTATTTACATCTCAATTTATTTCTCAGCCCATTGGCCATAATTAAAAATGGAATTTGGCACTCTCCAGAGCCCCTGCTGGAGACTTTCACCTTGTAGAAGAAAGGGGATTAGATGTGATGATTTATTGGGCTCATGTACAGTCCCCTGACTGTACTGTGGCACTGAGCCGAAAGAAAGCCGAAATAATATCCAGTCCTCTCTGGCAACCACTCGCACCATGAACAGAGTAAATCCTATCCCTTGACTAAAACCCTGTCTTGTTCCGTCCAAATTTGCCTGAGTTCCTGATGTGTGGGGGCTCTTGGTAGCACAGAGTTAAGGCTGGAGAAGGCAGTGGCTGCCCACCAAGGCAGTGTGCCTTTAGGATGTCGGAATCTGTGCCTGTATTTGTGTTGTCACAATGCCTTAGGCTGTGCCTATGAAAAGTGCAGAAAATTATTTCTTACAGTCATCACACTCCATCTTCGAGGGGGAATTGGAAATGATGTTCAGAATCATAGCTCCGACGTTTGATCATTGCTCTGTGATTACTTTTCAGATTTTTAGGATTTTTTGGTACTAAAGCCAAACAGAAATGCAGTCATAAATCTTCCAGAAGCTTTGCTTGCTTGTTTTCTTCTCCCCTGCTAAGCCAGAAAACAAAAAGGAAGAAATATGTGGCATGCCCAGCTTGTACCACAGCATTTAAAAAAATGTGTATTTCTTTGAGGTGATTGTTCTGGGAGAGGAGGTGGCAAGCCTGCTCTTTGTTAGGGTGAGCTTTCAGGATCATGGTGTCTTTTGAAACATCTCTAAGCGCCTTATTGCTTTCTTAGATGCTCTTAAAAGTGTGCTCTTTCTGGACTCAAAGTTCTTTGTCTTTGCTAGATGCTAGTAAGGGAACGTCCTGTAATACCCTTGATAAAAACCCAGCTTGTTCATACCAAAACACCTTTTTCTTCAACTCAGACTGATGTCATGCAATGTGCCTCACAGGAAAAGATAAAAGATCCCAACAAAAGGATACAGCTGGCTAGGGCTGTTTCCATTGCAGGAAGGGATACTGGCAGAAGGGTAATTTACTGGGACTGAAGTGTATTGATTTCTGCAAAAGCCTTATTGCAGAAGTTTCTTATGTCCAGAATGAAATCTGGTCCAAAAGAGAGAGAAGGAAAAAATCCCACCACCCTAGAGAAACTACTTGTAAGAACAAGAAAACTACATAGGATAGCTGATGGCTTGTGGGAAACCCAGGTTCAGGTCCCCAATCTAGTTCAGGCACAGCGAAAATTTGCAGCAGTTTAGTGACATCCAGCCTGTACAGATGGGATATTTATTACTATTATTCACTGAGCCCTTGTTACGCGGTTGTTTCTGTTGATAATGTGAACTCCTTGGATATTACACTTGTTTTAATGTCCTCTGGACGTTTTTTCCATTAATGAAGATGTGCTGTCCATGTGCTATGATTTGCCAGGGGTGCTTTTTCATGATGCAGAAGTGTCTTTAACCTTCGACACTTCCTCAGCATAGCAGCGTCATGGTGAAAAATGGTGAATACATGTAAAAGCTGCTTGTGGAAATTATTTCCCTTGGCAAATCCACTTCATTAGGGCAATGTAACTGATAAGAAAAGCAACACATACAGTTTCCTTGACTTGAAGGATTTTTAGTCTATCTCAAACCTGATTGCCATTGCATCTTTTGACTTCCTTTTAGAAATCAGGAACACTTAAAAAAAATAAAAATTTTTAGAAATCAGAAATACAGTGGGCTGTGTCATCAGTATATGATTCAACCACTGGAAGTGGTATGTTTGGGTAGACTGAAAGAGAAAGAAACTGGGTGTATTTCCAACCTAAAATAGTACTTCTCCAGGTTGCGTTTGGGCAAATATTCATTATTCCCTTAACGTGCTCACATCCCAGACAGTCTGTGGTCTACCTGTGAGGCAGAACTGTCTTGTCTCTGTCTTACTGAGGACAAATCCCACGGACTGTCACCTTCGTGTTTGTAGGATTGTGAGCAGAAGGGACTGAACATGTGGCAAAATTAATAACTGGGTAGCATTCATACTTTCATCCTTAATTAAAGACAAGTGGGTATGTGAAATATATTTCCCCAGGGCTGTGGTGAGGGAATATCCACACATGTAATTAATCTAGCTGCTGGAAGTCACAATTTCACCACTAAAATGAAGCAAAAAGAAACACCAGCAAACAATATGGGCACACTCCAACATTCATTGAAGTCAATGGGAAACTTGTCTTTTGACTTCAAAGGGCATTGGACTGAACCCTGCAAGATCATATTAAAACACTTAGAAGTCATTAAGCACTTATTCTTGCCATACTGCAGTAATAGAGCTAGAAAAACTATAGGTGGATTTTAATTTAACCCACTCCCTACGTTTTTAATTGTTCTGTGTTTACACAGTTGGCTGCATACAGTTGGATTAGGTGGCGATTTGCCTGATGATTTATTGTGTTTGACTGTTGCTGCATGGCATGCTCTTTTATAGTCTTGTTTCTCTGTATACGTAGTCTTCTTATATGCTGATACAATCCTCGCGTAAGTTAATACACATGATTTTCTGTGAGAGCAAAGCTAATAGCTTCTGTGAGTTGTAGTATTGTTATTTAGTAATCTCAGTACAGTACAACTCCTTTTTATGGGATGGGGAAGAGGTCACAGAGCTGCCGTCACCACTGCCACTATGTCCATTGACACACTGTCGATCGGTGTCCATTACCAAGAAAGCACAAACCGCTCCAAGCAATGCACGGTCTACACTTCGGGTGTTCTGGGCTGCTGCTGGGTATGGGGCACTGGCAGACATTGGTAGCAGGGGAGGGAATTCAGGGGCTGTCTGGAGGCTTCAAGGTGCAGAAGGGTAAATGTCATCTAACCTGGTCTCTGCTATTATTCACTCGACTAACCGATGATTTGGGAATTTGGTTAGCCACTAATCTTCATCTGAGTTCAGAGATCTGTGGCCAGTCGACGTATTAGAGAGAGCAAATGGTTGCCTTGAAACAGATCAAACAGGGTGGTCAGAAAGCCAGTTAGTGCCCAGGTTTCCCACATCTGGAAGATGCAATTTAAATTGCATTGCATCTCAATTACTTGTTGTGGTTGGCAGGCTGTGTTCAGAGAAGCCCACTAACTGATGCAAGGCGGAGTTGAGAGTTGGCCCATTTGAAGATTTGTTGGCTTACTTACGGTATTTATTTATTGCCTCAATTTCGTCTGTGCTGAATTCACGTTAAGTTTTTAAGTAGCTAAAATTTAAGAAGAATGTTTGCCCATGAAAAGGTAGAGTATTTGCCACTTCTGTTTTCTGGTAAATTGGGTTTTGGAAGTCAGGACTGAATAGAGCACAATGAGCATCTTGTCCTCGCACAGCAAACTGGATTTAGGCATCGCATGTTGTGACAAATGTTATGAGTTTTGTGGCTTGGGCTTCACAACAAGAAAAGGCAGTCCTTCCGTCCCATCAGACAAATAATGTGGCACCATTTAATACATCTGGTATGAAGCCTGGAATATAACAAATAAAGAAACTGAATAACTTCCTTTCTTTACATACTGGAAGTGTTACTGTGCTGAGGGTGGGGGGAGCCGTGAGTTTTACTTTCAGAACCGTGCTGCAAGATGGCTTTTCTTGCACCTGCATGTCTGTAATCTTGTTTTATAGCCATATTGGTATCTTCACCCATCCATTCATTTCATTGATATTGCAAAACAACAAGGCAAAATGGAGTTTTCTTTTCTTTTAATGAGTGGAGCCTCACACTGGAGGTGACCTCAGTCGAAGTCTAGGATTTAGAAACCCCAGAGATGAAGATGATTTGCTCTTTGCTTCCACATTGTGCAGGACTAATGGAAACACTTCATAATTTATTTTATTTTTTTAAGAAAATGTCTTGGTTTTATTGAAAAACACTTGATTTATAGGTGTGCCAAATATGCCACTGCTTCTGTGGAACCAAGAGTAGGTCCCAAAAGAATAAGAAATTTTTTTAATCTTCTGACTTGTTTTGGTATAATGTGCTATTCCTGTTTGGCACGGAGAAGAATAAAGGAAGTAGAGAAGCCTGCTTCCTGTCTGCAGTGTTGAATATAAAAATCTGCTTTAATTGTGTGTATAATTGTTGTATATAAAAATCTACTTGCCTATATGCATAGGTGAAATATCTGTTTGTTTTGTTTTACAGAAAAGAGTCAAAGATGTCATATCTCCAATTGTATTTGAAGCTGCATACAGCCTTGGGGAACATGTGATAGAAGGAGGAAAAGAGGACAAGGAACTACCTGCTCTCAAGCCCATTCTCCGCTGGAAGAAAGGACAAAAGATAGCGCAAAGGAATCAGGTCAGATTTGGACTATGTTATTTCCCTAGAAGGCCTATGGCTGAACTGACAGCAGAATTGGACGTAAAAAGGGATTGCCAAGCTCTGGGTCCTTTGCACACAGTAGCCTTTTTGTACAATCCCTACTGTTGCTGACATCGGTGCTTCTCCATGCCGTAGTAAAGACTTGTGCTGATAAGGCTGGGCAGCACAAGGTGAGGCGACTTTCTTGTTTCAGGGTATTTGTGCTGGGAAGAAGGAGACTGAATAAGGGAAAGGATGAGAAAGGTCCTGCTCCTTCTGGTTATTCCCTTTCTATAGAAGGTTCTTGTGAAAGGCTTGGCCCTGGCCTTCTTTCCAGGTTGAGCCTTCGTTAGTGCCAGAGGGACAGGGCTGGCTCCAGGAGGGGACACAGGAACTTGCCCCTCTGTGTGAGGGCAGAACAGTGGACAGAATAAAGAAAAATTTGCCTGGCCCAGCTGCCCTCTTTTCTTGAGGGCTCCTCACATCCAGTCATGTGGCAAGGGAAATCCCCTCCTGCTGTTACTGCAAGGCAAGCCATGCTAAAATAGGATGGTTTTGTTTCAAAGAAAGTAAAGTGTAGGTGCAGCCATATACTTATTAGGATCCCGTTTTGCTCTGCTGCAGTGCAGAAAACCCTTTTGTCTTTAATGTTGGTGAGAGCAAGAGAATTCCCTTATTTTAAAACACTTTTCATTTAGAGAGTAGAGATTTTTTTTTTTCCTCCAAAATTGTTCCCTAAGGAATTGAAGTGTATGTGATTATCCCACCTCTCTTGTTTGTCTCTCTTGACCTCACTAGTATCTTTGGAAAATGCTGGCCAATTTTGTCAGGTTTTGACAGCAGTGATCAAGTCAGTGCTTATGAAGGTATTAAACACTGTTGTGGTTTAACCCGGCAGGCAGCTAAACACCACACAGCCTCTCGCTCACTTCCACCCCACAGTGGGGTGGTGGGAGAATCAGGAGGAAAAAAAAGTAAAATTCGTGGATTAAGATAAAGACAGTTTAATAGAACTGAAAAGAAATAATAATAATAGAATATACAAAGCAAGTGATGCACAGTGCAATTGCTTACCACCTGCTGACTGATAACCAAGTAGCAATCACTACTTCCTGGAACACACCTACCATTCATATACTGAGCATGATGTCACATGGTATGGAATACCCCATTGGCCAGCTGGGCCAGCTGTCCTGGCTATGCTCCCTCCCAGTCTCTTCCAGAGCATGGAAGCTGAATGTCCTTGACTAGCAGGGTACTTAGCAACAAGTAAAAACATCAATGTGTTATCAACATTATTCTCATACTAAATCCAAAACACAGCACTAGGAAGAAATTTAACTCTATCCCAGTTGAAACCAGGACAACACCTTCAGGGTTCATGAAGCAGGCAGTCACGTCGAGGAGAGAGACCCCATTAGTAACCTTTTGAAAGACTCCAGTTTGTCCTTGTAGGTGCAGGACAGTCTGCTGAGGAAGGAGCCTGTAGGACAATTCAATCTCCCACTGTGCCAGCACCAGAGCATCCAAATGTGAGCTCGAGGCGCCACAGGAAAATCAGATTTCTTCTGTGGCTTGCAAAACTTCTTGTGTGTCAGAATTGCAGGATAATTTAGGCTGGAAGGGACCTTTGGAGATCCAGTTCCTTGCTCAAAGCAGAGCCAACTTAAAAGTTAGATCGAGTTGCTCAGGGTTGCATCCAGGCAAGTTTATTTTCCAAAGCTTACAAAGTTATGAGCTGGCATTGCTCGTGAATAGGAAACTCTTTTTTTAAAAAAAAAAAAAAAAACCAAACACAACTGTGAACAGTCTGTCTGGAGTCTGAGGCTTTTAGCAGTGGATTGTTAGATCTGGTTTTTAACCTTGGGAAGCTCATACCTATTAAGTGATGTTTGCATCATCATCATCTATAACATTACTTTCTGATGCTGCTCATAAGGGTATGTTATTGTGCTGAAATTGCAGGTCCCTGAATGCTACTCAAAAAAGTAACTAAAATGCTTAAAAAGATTTGCTTTGTCATATACCCAGGTGTTTTGTAATGTATTTGGCTATAACCCTTTTACTTAGAGAAATGAGTATTTCTTCAAGTATGCTTTATTTTTATCAATGTATGAATGAAAGATGCATCTAAGAATTACTTATTTTTATGAAGAGGGATTATGTGGCTGTTACATATCTGAATGTTATATTGTTGCAAACATTATGATGGGAATTTGTGAAGAACTTTGGAACTTGAGCAGTGTGCTGAAAACCTAAGTGTTACATGAACAAAACTGCTTGGATGCTTTACCACTGGGTTTAAACTCAAAAGGTCACATCTTGCCCTGCAGGCAAAGTCTCAGATCAATATTAAAATACCTAAATGCTGAGATTATAGAGAAGAAATAAAAATATGTTGGGAATTTCCCTGACTTGTTTTCTTGTGTAATTTGGATGAGAGGGAGCTAGTTTAACAATCCCTTTCCATTTGCTTTCCAGATGTTGTTCACTTAGCTTAGCGAGAAAAGGATTTTGACATCGGGTGTGCCTGCAAGTGTGCTTTCAGCTAAGGAAGTGGGCAGAGCTTCAGAGTCGGTGTGGCAGTCATGGTGACAAAGCCCTGATGGAGTAGCCTGGAGGCATGGTGACAGGGTCCTTAAAGACTGATTTCATGGGAAAACCGGGGTATAGTGTTCTCTTTCAGGATTCTTGTCATCTCACAAGTAGAAATTGTTTTTAAAGGCCAAAAGGGGTAGTAGGAACCAAAGTTTATGTAGTAAAGGATTTATATCTTCAAAGAATCTAATGATTCTGGAGGGATTTGGAAGTCCAATTCAAGACAGATTTAGCGGTCTCTGTTTTCAGAAGATACAGCACGGGTGAGGGCAGGTGGACAAGCTTAGTGTTAGTGCTAGTACTGAAGTCTTTAAATATAGCTAGTTTGTGGTTTTCAAGATCCTATTGATCCACTAAGAAGTGGCATTCTGAAATTGGAAATGATGCATCTGTTGCTTCGAGGCGCCATTAAGGTACTGTTAAGAGGCTGACACTTTGCTAAAAAGCCCAGGTGGCTGGTTTTTGTGAATGAATGCAGGAGAAGAAGCTGGAAGTAGTGAATAGCGAAGAAATGGGAGGGAGCCATGTCTGGGCAGGAAAGGGGAAGACTTCTGTCTTTCAGGATCCTACTGCAGGTCCGCTAGACCTACTTGAAAAGCCACACATCTTGCAAACATGTGGGCTTTAGAGTCACCTAGATATGATTTTATTTGAACTAAAGGGATGTTAAAGCTGAAGTGATCACTTTCACTGGGATTTCAGTTTGTTTTTCATGAACCAGATGTTCCCTGCATGCATGCATGACTTCCCAACAAGAGTGTACAGCCCTATGCTCGCAAACAAGGAGGTAGGAAAGCCATCAAGTGGAACTCTTGACATGAGAACTGAAGATTATATTGAGCATATGAAGTTACTCATGATGCTTTGCTCAAATGCATTAAGGAGTCAGCTTGGAAATAGTGTTCATGGAAACCCACCATCAGAAGTGACATCTCCCTAATGACATAATTACAGAAAAGGATTTTGTTGAATATTCATCCTTTAAATCAGTATTACATTGTATGTGAGAGAACAGCCTGGCTTGTACTAATCACTTAGAGCAAAGCAGAGCTATAGTAGTAAAATACTGTATGGATGTGGGATATCTTCGAAATGCTTTTATTTATTGGTTTTAAAAGAATGCAACTTTTACTGTAAGGTAGTGCAAAATGCTTGTATTTAAAAACAAAACAAAAACAAACCTTGAGTGTTCCGTGAAGGAGCCTGCTTCTATTTCTAACTGAACTATGCTTGAAACAATCAAAATATGATAAATAATTTGAATGCCTGATTGATTTAAAGAAAAGGATCTTAACTGAAATTTCCTAAGGAAAAAGCATGCATTGTGGGACTTCATGTATTGGCCCTTTTTTGTAAGCAAAGAGGCTCTGATACTTCAAAATGAAGTAATAATGTAATTAAGCTAGCCTGAGGGACTATTTGGCCCGGGATACAGTAACAGTTGATTTCTCATGGACTTAATTATTTTCTTGGTTCTTGTGTATGCTTACCAGAAACTATGGTTGCTATAGCTTGGTGTAATTATTTGTGGTAGCAAAAGCAAATACTTAAGGGTTATGTACGATTGTTGGGTGGAGACTGGTTGTGTGGAGAAGATTACAGCTTTCCAAGTTGTAAGTGGCTAGCCAGCTCAGTTTTGCTCAAACAGAAAATCTCTGATGGGTCAAGATTGGGTGGGGGAAAAAAAGATTCTACTTTTTGAGTGCGTATTATGAACTTTAAAACTTCCCACCCTGAGGATGACTTTCCGTTAGCTTCTTTGTTGCCTCCCAAATCCAGTTGCTACCTCCATCCACTGGAAAAAACTAATAAGTCTTCTTACTTCAGGGAAATTAATGTGTATTTAGAACTTGGTTTGGCTTAGTTCGTCATAAGTGGTTTGTACTATAATATTTATTTTTGTATACCCACTGTATAAATACATGTCAACCAAGAAGGAGAAAGATCTCCTGCCAAATACAGTGGGGATTTGTTCCTAGTAGTATCCAGTAATGTATCTTAGAGTTCAAAATGTGGTATGCTAGAATTCTGCCTGTTCTAAATACTGTAATAAAATCACCTGCTGTTATGTGGATGGAGACACCATTTTGTTATAGGAAAATATTCTCAGTAGATTTAATTGCGTCAGTGTCTTCAGGACTTTGGGAATCGTCTGCCATAAAACTGCTTCTAAGTTCTAAGAAGAGACAGAAAATGTTTAGGACATTCTGTTCCCAGCTGTGCCACTGACTTGCAGTGAGAATTTGGGTACAGTGCTGCACCTCTGGGTGACTGAAGCTGCACGTCTCTGGGATAAACTTCACCTTTTTAGAGCAAAGAACTATTTTTTTGAAATACTTGTGTTAGAAAAGCTGCTTAAGTATTTGCACATAAATTAGCTTAGTTGGCAGGTATGAGAAGGTATAGGAGGATTTTTATGGAGCTGAATTATGAACACCTTTCGTGATTTTTGGTTTGCTGCACAAATAATACCATTCCCTATTTGAAAACATGCACACACAGCCCTGGTCTCATATTGAGGACAAAGCAATGGCAGATCTGGACAGGCTGAAATATAGTGTCCATACACACAGCATGGTCCACGTTTGTCAGTGGTGCCTTTTCCAGAGCAGAGATCCCTGTGTGCCTGCTTGAGTCAGGTCACGTCTCTGCCAGCAAACTGAGCTGTGCCCGGGGCATTTCTAGGCCTTGGAGTGATATCTTTATCCTGGTAAGCTGCTGGAATGGCTCTTGGCATGGTTTTAGCCTGTGCCAACTGCTGCAAATCATTCCCAGGCATGGGTCAGGAGTTAGGGTGCTGCTGTCTTGGAGGCCAGGGCAGTTTAATTTACTGGTGCAGCTGAAGCCTCAGTACCTTAATATACCTGTCAGTAGCTGGATAGGTGGGAAGTTTGAAGATTAATTGACTTACACCCAGGCACGTAGGAAGTCTTTGGGAAACTGCAGGAGTCAGCCTAATTGCCATGTTCCAGATGAAACGTCTTGCCACTAAACTCTTTTCTTGGGCAGGGCAAGCTCCCAAATTATCTTCTGCATTTATTCTTGCAGAGATCCACCATGTGCCACCCTTCCTGCTTAATTGCCATGGTTTTCCCTTTGCTTGGAGTGGGATTGCTGAAAGTGATGATTTCCACTCCTCCCTCTGCCATCCTTTTGGTGATGTCTGTCTTTTGCTTTAGACAAGTTTGGTCAGTGTCAGTGCTGAACTGGCAAGGACTGGGTGCTGTTCGTGCCAGGAAATCTGGAAAGGACCCACCCTGAGCATGTACTGGATTAGGCTGAGTATTAAATTTGCCTGTGGGTTTTTTTTTGTTTTGTTTTGGGTTTTTTTGTTGTTGTTCTTGTTGTATGGCAATAAAGAGGAAAGATTTACAAGTCTGGAAGAGATTCAGAACTGAACAAGAACAGCAGGTGTCCAGATGTATTGTACCTCTGAAATGTTTATAATTAGCAAACTCGCTGAAGTAAGAATGAGTGGAAATCAGTGCCTCTGATGGTATGCATGTTTCTATATGCTCGTTTGTAAGCAATGACAAGCTTGGCCAGTAATTGTCCAACTTGTTCATATTCCTGTTTAACAGTAGAGGAAAAAGAATATAACTGAGAATGTGTAAGACATGGTTTAATCCCCAGGTTTAGATCTCATGGGCTTCCTAAGGAACAATAGCCAATATCATATGCTAATATACACATGAACACACAAACACAGATATATAGACCTTCATATCTTGGCATATGTGCTAGGGGAGAGTCAGATTACAGGATGATCCTGTCTTAGATGCTAGGATGTGAATTATCTGATTTAGTTTACAGGTTCTTCAAATAAATAGGTAGAGAAAGGAGAGATGATCACGTAAGCATTTGCAAGCTGAACCCTAACTTAAAATCCTACTGGGTAATTCCTGCAGTTCAGCATAACAGCATGCATTTTATTTCCAACTACTCTGTAGATGGAGAATTGTAATTGTAAGAAAGGGATGGTTCCTGCTTATGTGTGGAGCTATAAAAGAAAATTGTAATATTCTTAAAAAGCCACAGAGTCAGGTGACAGACTTCAGGAAGCCAGGCTCCATTAGCTCTGTTCATATCTTTTCAGCAGTTATATGAAGGATCAGTAGAGCTTAATTGGAATACCTAACATCTTGAGAGGAGATAATATGATAGTATTTGTTCATTCAATTCAGAGTACCTCAGTGCCACAAAATCCTTGTCAGTTCAGAGTAGCATTCATAAATACAAAACTACTGAAGTGCAGGTGGATTATAGGAGAGGGCTTGCACATATCCTTGCGGGTCTAAATGAGCTAAAGGTAGACATAAATTGCATATCTGATGACTTAAAGACTTTTTTTGCGTTTCCAGCTGACAAAACAGCTGCCACATCTGTTTTTCATTTGTCGTTGTTATTATGCTTTTCTATTTTTAATTACACAATTGTGTGATGAGTAACAAAGGTTTTGACTCTTTTCTTAAAGTGTTTAAGTATGAAAGCATCCTGAGTGAAAAAGATACATCTTACATGGTTCCACTTTTAGTAGTAGAAATAAGGAGGTTTAGAGTAGAAAATGTTCTCGAATATCATTAAAGAACCCTCCTGAGATGATATAATTGAATTATTCTCTAGTCATCCAAACCAAATGGAGGACCATTTAAGAAAAGACAGGAAAATATATTGAGAAATGTGCTGCAGAAATCCATCCTATAATGGTATGGGGAGATGGGACAATTAACCCGATAGGTCTTTCCCATCTATTGTTCTATGAATTTATAAGGTCTGAAGTCTTGTAAAATGAGAACACTATTTGGATGATTTGAACTGTTAATAATTTAAAAAAGAAAAAATTGCCTCAGCCTGAAAAATGAGTGAGTCAGACTAGAAATCTAATAAAGCTCTGAAAGGCTGGGGGTATATTTCTATTGCCACCAATTGTAATTCTTCACCCCAGGAGAATATGAGGACAAAAGATTGCGTTGTTAAATCCACTCACTGCTGTGAGGAATAACTAATACATATGTTTATTAATTTATGCTTGCCTTCAATAGCTAACAGGTTTCATGCCTGATCTTTTCTAAACAGCTGATTTCATTTGGAAGTTCCTGTTCCTCTTATGTTTGAGTGTCCTCTCTCCTTTTTAGCTTGGTGCTCCAGCCCAGTTTTTAACACTTACTGAAAGCAGGATGCAGCTGAAATAGGGGAGAAATGATTGCATTTGGCCTTAGATGGCTTGACAAATGGCAATGTGCTAGTCATGAGCCGTAGGCCCAAAGTCTTCCACGCAATAAAGTGGATGAATTCCCCTGTAGCCTTCCCCAGCTGGAGAAGTTCGACTCACATGGTTGCACCCTTACTAGTGTAGTAAAATAATTATTACTGGCCAGTTTCTGTTTTCTTATGCTAATGCACTATAAATGAGCATCTGTTTTCTTTGCATGAAGACATGCTCTGATGAAGTCTACATGGAGCTGAGGGAGCTTGCCAGCTAACCTTGGTCCCCTGCACCATGCAGTACCGGCACGGCTCTTTAGTTTTGTAGTAGGATTCTATTGAACGCTTATCGCTCCCCTGGTATTCCTGCCTTCGTCATGTGTTCACTCTGCCACTCACTAGGGGTATTGTGGAAATCATGCGTTCTCATTTTAGCCAGCACATCTGATGAAATCCTGGAAAGTTTTTCACAATATTAATTGCTTTTCTAGTGGGAATTTAAATCAGCTATTTTGCACTTGGCTCAGCAAGATATATGAATGGACTGTTTCCATGAGTAGTATAGTGAAGCATAGGATGTCAGGGGAGAGTCAGTCACTATTTCTTTTTCTGTAGTCAGTAGATCTGTAAGTAATAGCTTTATTTTGCAGGCAACTTGAAAATCTAAAGACAAAATAAATAAATCAGGCTCCTGGATCTATATTTAGGCACGTTAATATCTAAGTGATTGATTTGTAAAGCTATAAAACAGGAAACAGTTCCTAGAAAAGGCAGTGAGATTTGCTTACAGCTCAGTACTTTTGAAAATTGGATCACATATCCTGGTCCCTAAATAAGGACCCAGGAACCCAACTTCACCAGATAACATGGTAATAGCCATAGAGCATCAAGATCTAAAAAGTAAAGCGTTATTAGACTAACAAGCCCCCTTATCCTGCATCCTTCAAATAGAATTGCTTTTGTGTTACTAGCATGATCTAATTGCTAAATCATCCCTGCACGTACCATAGGGTATGGTGACAATTTATGGGAAATCAGTGTAGAGATTGGAATTCTGTTTTCTTAACCCAGATTATTTTGCATAATCTAAGTTATCCTGCTG
>NW_009185856.1:85763-113945 GCF_000690835.1 Fulmarus glacialis
ACAGTTTATGAAGTTAAGGGAATGGATCCTCAGTTACCAAAGGGCAGCTCTGCCACCTTTTAAGAGGTGCTATCTGAATCTTTTGTAGACTGATGTGTGAGGAAGTAGTTAAAGGCCTGATCCAGAGTGAATCACTACTCTCTTATCCAGACCATAAACCAACATGTTTTCAAGGGTTCTTTTGAGAATCCCATTTCTCCTCCTTCTCTTCAAGCATTGTCCTTCAGCTGTGAAAGGATGGGCACAACTCTTACTGGAACACAGTACTGGCAACCTCTCAAAGTCTTGATTGCACATTTTGGCTACAACCTGAAATTTCCATGTGCTTCCCTGAATTTTGGGAGGTTGAATGTCTTGAAATACTTTTTTTTCTTTGTTTATTGGATGATTTCCAGTATTTTCTGTAGGCAGGAGTGCCATAAACACAGGTTTTTTTGGTTTTCTCTGTTTCCTGTTCTCTTCCCTACTCTCAGAAACGTAAATGTGTTTAATTTTAGATAGCCATTGAAAGAAAGTGAAGCAATTTAGCAAGCCAGGTTTGAAATCTCAGATCGCCTTCTGCTGAACAGAGAGCTCTGACCATTAGGCTGAAGCCAGATGACTCCTTGCTTGTTTCACCTCCTAGCAGCATTCCTTAGCAGTCCACCATCGGCAGGAAGGAAAAGGAGAATATCTTCACACCCAATACCCGGCAGCTTTGTGCTTAGGATGCCTTAGGATGCAGGAACTAGGGATTCATCCTCCTCCTACTTCCTAAGGCAGAGGACTGTGCGCTTACCCTTGGGCCCTTACCACGAAATGTGGAACTTAATCCACTACCTCTCTTCAAGAGGCAGAGTGGACACAAAGGTACTTGCTTTGAGACCCTGATCTGAGTGCCTGTCCAGACATATCCCCTTCCTTATCAGCTGGCTCTAGGTCTCTCCTTACTGTACATTTAATTGTGTACAGATGTGTATATTCACTCTTTATAATGAGTATATCTTAATGTAGGCTTTTTGACTTACCCTCTGGAGGACATGGGCAACATCCGTCTCTGCTAACCTTTCAGCATATATATGCTATATTCCTTGACCTCCCAAGAAGCATCATCTTTTCTACCCAGGAAAGTTGCCACGCAGAATTTGAGAAAACTGTGTTTCTCCGGGAAATTTGGTGACCTGGTGGGAACTGCTATGGAGTAATTCCCCATAGCTGCTGGATTTTGTGCAGCAGGGGAGAGCACAGGGAAGAATCATGGACCCTAGAAACACTGGATTTGCTCTGTGCTTTGCTGTAGATCTGGTGATTGCAGGAAGTCTGGCAGACTCCCTGTGCATGCAGTTTACATTAGCTTTGTCTTTGTACAGTAAAGATGTGTCCTAGAAACACTGAGGTTATCCTGTCCCTGCTACTGAGCACACAAACACCTATTTCTCTCCTGGAAATGCCAGACAAAAGTGTGGTGGCCTTGAGATAAGAGATGCAGCTGTGTTTCTCATTCAGGACAATTTTTGCCCCTTCCCCACCTTTGCCCCCCAGCCTTGAAATTTTTCTTGTATGTATTTCTTATGTGAAGAAGCTTCGTGACCATCTCTGATACACATATTCAAAGCTGTGAGGTACTTGGTACAATATAAGTGGAATCCTGTAAGAATCAATTGGACTTCAGTAAAACCACTGTTCAGAATTGCTCCTCTTCACTTTGGATAACAGTAACTGCAAAAATTATGAAGCATTTCCACAGTGCAATGAATTTTTGTCCTACTTCCCTTTTTCCAGTTCTGGATAATACATACAGCCCATTGGTTACCTTGTTCAACACTTTTAATATGTAAAGAGCTCTCTAAATCCCTGCAACTGGTATTGTAAAGCTGAAACCACTTTAAAGATTGCTTAGAGTTAAAATGAATGATTATATTGTAGTAGGGCCTGTGCATATCCCAGGAACGGACTCCTGCTCTAACAACATGCAGTTGGCCCAAAGAAAACACAGCCCGAGTAGACCAAGTAAGGGCACAGTAACAGAATATATAAGCAGTGTTCACAAATGTTATGACAACTTAAAGTGTGTTTACTCCTTAATTCTTTAGGAGGGATTTGAACAGGCGGGAATTAGTCAACTGCAAAGGCAGAAGAAGCAACAGGCTGGGGAAGGGGAGGCTCGAGGTAGCAGAGAAGAAAATGGAGGAAGTAGATTGACTGTGAGAAGCTACGGGGTTGAGGCTGTAGCAGGCACACAAAAAGAGGAGGTGGAGTAGAGTCATGGCAACATCTATCCAGACCAGGGAAATAGCGAAAAATAGCAAAATAATCCATAGATGTCATTAGCCTGCGATGGAAGTGGGCTGCTGAACAAGTCCTAGCAGCTGGCTGGACTGGAAATCCTTTCTCCCCCCCCAAACCTGAACGGGTTCAAGACCCTCCACAGAAGCAAAGGGTTCTCTCCTACACATTTATGGATCTGGGGACTCACCATCCTTATTTCTTTCTCCCATCCCAGTGCTGTGTAGGCACTTGGGTTTCTATGACATAACGAAATACTCCCAGTGTATTTCAAAGTAACTTGCTATCTAGTGGGTGATATGTTGGAAGAGATACATGCTCAGTAGTTTTAGAAAATGAGGTATTTGTTCATTCTTTCTGAAGAACTGCAGCTATAGATTTAGTAACAAAATTCCAGGATTATTAGGTAGTTACTTAAATGTACTTACAGTACTTTATTCTTTGAAATGTGCAGGTCGTATCTTTGATTGCTCTGTTTGCTTTGCCAAGGTTTCTGCAATGCAAATAGGGAAACTGTCAGGCAAGAATATTTTTACGGTTTATTTTTCTTTCTCCTCTGAAGGTCAAACCATCTTTCCTATATATAGCTGCTACGGTGGTTGAGGATTAATTCTGAGGACTTCTGAGACTATACCTCTGAAACGTGCCATGTTTTGAGAGGAATACCTTGTGCCGGTTCCTGTCTCAGGGCTATTCTTGTCCTTTGGTGTGGTAGTCTTTATTAAGGAGGAAGGGTAAATTCAGCCCTTCTGTTTAAATCTGCAACAATTTCCACTTCTGAGATTCCGAGAAAGCAAAAGGTAGGAAAGAAAAATGAAAGGGCAAAGTAAATAGCCCCAAATGAACTGGCCACCTCCCATCTTTCTTCTTTTTGCAACTCAGTACAACCTACAGCATAGTTTGATATCTGCTAGTCCAACACCAATTAACTTCATAAAGGTCCTCCTTTTGGGGGAGCTCTGACAATATAGAAAAAGGAGACCAAGCTGCCTCCTTAGCCAAGAATCTTCCTGGAGAGACAAGGATTAGAAATCTCTATGCCCTTTGGGCTTAAGATTCACAGTCTTTCTCCAGTCCTGATACAGTTGGGCGGAGCTCTTAAAAAATGTGTTAACTCTGTATCTTCTTTTATTCCCGCCCGCGCCCTCCCGAGTCTCTCCAACCTTATGTGATCATTATGTGTGTCCTGCACAGACTTGCTCTGTCTTTGTGTTTATGATTGAAATATATTTACTTTGGTAATAAATGACATGAAGGCAAACCTGTAGAAAGGAACATTCAGATTAAAGGAAGAGATCAGTGGACTGTCAGGTTTCCTAGCTGAACAGTGTTGGCAACCCTCATTTTGGGTATTTGTCCTTTGCATATTTGGTAAGCTGAAGAGCATTACAACTCTGAAAGAATGAATCCTCCAGCCTGAAAAGTCTAGTCATATGTTCAGAAAGGTATTGGTCTCTGTTCTCAACAGCAGGGGAAAGTAACCAAGATCTTGATAGCATCTGGGTTTCTTGAATGCCAGGAACATCTTCCTGTCTTCTTTTTTCACTCACTGGTGGCTGCATCGTTTAGGCATGACAAATTACTGTAGAGATTTGCATAGGCTCATAGACTTCTGTATTCCCCTTCTTTTTGCTGCTTAAATAGCATGCCCCTGTCTAGTGGTATGTCATCCTTTCACGGTTCCTAGCTTTATTAATCTGTTAAATTTCCTAATTGATAGTCTTTACCAGAGTTCACAAGATTGACAGTGGTTCCATTGTTTGAGGGTATTATTGGTATGTAACAGTCTTTGTAATTTTCTGTTACTTGCAGGATGGCAGCAATGTTTTCTACCATACGTAAAACCTAAAAAAAAAAAGGTTTAATTCCTTATCTTTAATATAGGCTAGTGAATATGTTTTGTGCATGATTTCCTTACTTGCAATTCTTAGGACTGAAAATAGTTTCATAAATAGTTTATTTTCTGTTTCGTTTTCATGCACATGCATTGGGAAGAGAAATAAGAGTGCCAGAAATACTGTGTGAGCAGTAATTCTTGTCAGATGAGAAGTGGGGATGGATTGAGGAAAACCTCTGAGAGAGTCTGGTTTTGGTAAAACTTCTTGTTCAGTTAGAAGAGAATAAAAACAGTTCTGATAAAGATGAGATTTGCCTGCCCTTGAATTTCCTTAACACTCATATGATCCTGTATCACAGATATTGGTGTTTTTTTATTTCATCCAAGCATGTTCCTCCTTTGAATTTTGATCTTACTCTTTTTATGCTGTAACAGTCCTTTTCTCTGTTTTTCACAGACCGTTTTTGAGAGGAACTGTCAATCCGATGACTGTGCTGCTGATTTGAAACTTCAGGGTAAATTATTGCTGTCTAGGTGAGTAGGTGAACTTTTTTTTCCCTTTCTTTCATTCTTACACACTAGTATGCCATTCATTTTGTGTAAGATGGCATTGAAAAATCAAAATACAAACATAGACTTTTTATATCCAGACTAGAAGGATGATATCAGTGATATCATCTTTAGTGCAGAAAGGTACTGAGATGTACACAGAATCTGAACTCCTGTGGTGGTGGGCTCTGTGCACATACAGGGCAATACACCTTCCCAATCACAATAGACAAAACTGGAGAAAAAAAATAGCATTGCGGAGAGGGGCAGAGAAAGTAAAGATGCGTGCCCAAATCAAGTACCAATGTGGACCATGTAATTTTTCAAAGATGATAAAATACTGTTTATGACATGGTAGGAGTAAAACTGCCTGTAGAAAAGCAGTTTTGTTCAGAAAAAAAGTCACATGGAAGGTTAAAAAAACCCCTCAGAACGTGGCAAATTATCTTCTTCAAATTATCTTTTTCTGTTTCTGAACTTGTAGTTTTGCTAACTTTCCTGAAATACTGCTCTCCTTTGTCAGATTCTTCTCGTTAGTAACTTGGGGAGGGGTGTCTGATTTCACTTTCTTCTGGGATAACAAACCTCATCAAATAGACCAGAGATGAAGTTTATGTTCTGTCCCTTGTGACTGGTGATCCTAGGAAAATGCCTATTGTTTTGCCAGGATGTAGTTATTCAATTTCAGGATAAATCAGGCTAAAGGTGAACTTCACACATCACTTCTGTTTCCTTTTTTTCCAGCATTTTTAGCACATTCTTAGAGATGGAAGTGCTGATGCGAGTTATTTAATTGTGTGCCAGAGGTTTTGCTGTTTGAGGGAGATGCTTTCTGTGAAATGCTTTCCCTTCAGGTCAGGAAAGAGAGGGGAAAAGACTCCCCTGCTTTACGAAAAAAAAAAAAGGAAGAAGTAATAGTCAGGAGATATACACACGTTTTATATAAGTCTACAGTGTGCTGTAACCGTACTTGGAGACGAAACTGAACCAGAGTCAAGTCTGAGAAGTTACCGACTTCTCCA
Organism: Fulmarus glacialis; assembly: GCF_000690835.1. Taxonomy (NCBI): domain Eukaryota; kingdom Metazoa; phylum Chordata; class Aves; order Procellariiformes; family Procellariidae; genus Fulmarus; species Fulmarus glacialis. The sequence goes on from NW_009185856.1 coordinate 91,437, forward strand.
GACACGACTGAAGTCCACAGGAATGTTTCAGGGGATTGGCTGGGAGCAGGGTTAGGTCTCAGGTTGCAGAGTCCGAGCTTTGACTGCGATTAGTCTGGATTTTTGACCTTTTGCTCGATCTTCGTGGTGAGCAAAACCTGTTGAGAGCTGGAGATGTGTCTGTGCAGAGTAGGGAAGGCAGTGAGGGATTTTGTCCTGCAGTTGAGGAATAATCAATAAAAAGCAAGGGACAAGTCCTAAAAACTTGTCAGTCAGTATATAGTAATCACAGCAGTAAGAGCTGTATTTGCGATTGGAGGACTGTTTATTTTTATGTCTGTTATTTATGTTATCTTGGCAATTTAAAAGCCACAACCATCAGAAAAGCTTAGGATATTCAAATACAGTTTCTACGTTTGTATAGCAAAATGTTGAACAAATGCTTTCAAATCTTCTTTATCCAGTGACACTCTGAAGTCCTGTTTGAAATAAAGAGGATGTTGTCAAATCCATCAAGTCTGCACAGAATGGGTTTTCTTTAGCTAAAGGGCTGTGTAAGCTTCAGTTATTAAGAAACATAACAGAATGAGTATCTCTAAAGAAAACAGATTTTTCTTATTATTATTGCATGTAAAACTACAAAAATATGCTATGGATTCTGATTTTAGAGAATTGCTTGTCTTGAAGAATATGCTAATTTTTCCAGCCCCGTGTGTTTCGTGCTAAAGAATCCTACCAGCGTTTTTCCACATTATTTCTGTTTATGCTAAGTCTGTGTACAAAGCATTTTTTATGTAGAAAGAGTAAAAAAGTTGATTCGTTTATTACTATCTGCACTAAACAATTGACTTCGTTGTTAGCAAGGTTATGGCAATGCCTTTGTCTAAATAATCACATCTGACTAAATTTGGTGGACTTATTATTGGAAAGAATGCAATTAATGACACACAGATACGTTGAATTGAAATACACAGGATGTTTATGGGAAGGCAGTGGTAAGTGCTGTCTCTCAGATCTGCTGCAGGTCTTTGAAGATGTCACTGGACATGTGGATAGGGTGATCCAGTTAAGATCATCTACCTGGGCTTGCAGAAGACTTTTATTAAGATTTCTCACCTAAAGTTCATAAAGAAAGTAAGTTGCCCAAGTCTGAGAGGAATGGTGCCTGAGCATTACTACCTAATTAAAAGGTAGTCAACAGAGAGAAGGAGTAAATAGTTTGTTTTCCTGGTGGAGAAAACTCCACAAATGCTTGTGCTGGGGCCTGTGGTATTCAGCATATTCATAAATGATCGGGGAAGTAATCTGCTAAAAATGAATAGCAAGGTGATAAAGTTTGATAATCATACTAAACTATTCAGAGCAATGAAAAGAACAAACGAGAAGGTGTGTTTTCATGAAGTGTGTGATTAATCTGTGGATTTTATTGTTCGGGATGTTGTAAATGCTGAGTTTACATGGTAGAGAAATGGCAAATACGAGTGCTGGAAGCTGAAGAAATATACCAGCAAAATCACACTCTGTACTTGCCTTGTTCTTCCATAGGCCTCTTGCTTTTAGATATGGTTGGATACAGGGCTCTCTGCTAGATGGATTGACTTTGTCTGGCTGTTCTTACACACTTTTCATGATTTTGTAGCATGCTAGAGCCAAAAGCTGTGCAGAGAGCTATATATTGTAAGGTATAGTTTTGTCCATCACTATATATAATATGCTTTCAAATGTGTGCTGGTTAGAGCATATATGTGCATAGGAAGTTAGCTCAGATTACATTATCATCAAGAGAATTGCTTGCTGAGGTCACTGTTACGAGCTCAGGAACTACACAAGCTACTTGGATTTAGAGTTCACCTGGGATGCGTTTGAATCACTAAAATTACCCAGTTAAAAGATTGCACCCAGCTTTGAAGATGCCAAACCCACATACCAAATGACTAATAGGAAAACCAGCCTATGCTGGCAAGAGCTAACCAGGTCTGCTCTGATTTTGCTTTTCTTGGGATCCTCCTCCTCTTCTGAAAACTTACTTATGTGCCTTCGAATTGGGAGCACTGTACTTTGATAAATAACAAATAGACAGCCTGGGATGTTAACACTTGGTCTAGGAAACGACCTAATATATGGCCATTTATCCAAAGTGCTCCAACCAAGCAAATCTACATGTGTAAGTTAGAAACTTCACTGCTGTTCTGACCAGATATGATTGGGTTTGCCTTGTTATTTCCTGTTGCCGAGGTGCTGCTGCATTTGGAAACAGCGCTACTGGGCAAGATGAAACCCTCCACTGTGAAGTTGGAGAAGAGGGTAGGGTAGGACTGCTTGAAAGTGGGCGATGATAAAAAACTTGAAGCCTTCTAAGTCTATCTGGAAGCTTTTGCAAAGATTTGGGGGTGGGATGTAGTGGTGATTCTTGTATTCTGGTTTTTTTGAATACTTCTGTCCTTAGAGACTTGGGAAGAAGACCAGGGTAACGTGCTGTACTGGAGTGAAGAAGAGTTAGGATGCATTTATTCTGGAAAGAAAAAGGTTTGTTTTCAGTTAACAGATGAATCTCTTTAAGTCTCGTCCACCTTCATTAGCATCAGTTTGCATGTAAACCCATCCCAACTTCCTGAAGTGAGTGTGGGACAAAGGAGCCAAACTCTTCCTGCTTGTGGCAGGTGGCAAAAGGGGCAAGAGTCATGGACTGTGGCTTGGCAGGTTCAGACCAGAGATTTGGAAAAACCTTCTTGCGTAGGCAGTTCATGCTGCTCGGGAATGAGGTGTGCAGAGATGGTGTGCTCTGCCATCCTGGGTTTCAGGACTTGGCTAGATAAGGTCCCCGCTGACCTCATCTGTTGCTGGCAATAGTCCTGTGTCGATGAGGATGAGGATGGATTGTATGACCTCTAGAAATCCCTTCCAACCAACTTTTCTGCAGTTTTCTGACTCATCTTGAGGTAAATCCGCTTTGTAACCTGAGCAAAATTGCCTCAACAAAATCCAGCTCTTCGCCAACATGGAAACACCTGCACAGGATGGTTATAGGTGTCTTCCAGTGCTGTGGCTGGAAACCTGCCTGTGGGACTCCTCGCCTCTTGCTGATGCCACCTCTACCAGCGAGAACATGCAGCATCACGAGAGGGGACAGTAATATCGAAGGCTGGACCTAGCAAAGCAAACTGTGGGGATTTAACTTTACGACATTACGAGATAGCATGTAGAAACAGCTACAGTGGTGTGCTAGTATTGCTACAAATGTTTTTTTTAGTGGTTGGTCTGGACTTACTCGTAGGAATATGAGTGTTGTTAGCCTAAAACTACAGATGGCAACTTAAGAGTAAGGAAAAAGGAGCCATGGAGTGTGCTGGGGACTTGGTGAAGGCAGTGTTGGGAGAAACTGAAGGAGCAGAAGAGAGGTGTTTCATCTTTCTGGTCATGACTATTTTCAGATCCATTTTTCTTAAAGAATAAACATGTGAGGTTTTGGCAGCACAGAGCAGAGAGACTATCCATCGCCTCTGCTTCAAAAAGTCTCCAGTGTTAAATCTTGCAGCTGTCATAGGAGATAGCAAAACCTGGCCCTATCCATGCAGTAATGCCCTGTGTTGCAGGGGCGGGGGGGAGGGGGCAGATTTCTACAGGAAGAGACTTAAAAGTATCTTAGTTAAAGAAAGTATTTATGTATTGTATATAGGTAACTTTAATGACATAACCTGAAACCATAAGAGAAATAGGAGTAGAATATTTTGCAATAAACTTTATTTTTATGGCCACAGCTTTGGGACAGCAATAGGAAAACAGTTTTCCTTTCCAGCAATCCAGTACTGAAAAGCAAAATGCAATTAAAGAGTGTTCTGTTAGCTATTATTTTCAAATATTGTTTAATATTAAAAATATATTTATTACTTATCATGCTTGACTTCAATGTCTCACTCTGTTTTCTCAGCACGGCAAATGTCTTTTCCATCAGGTTTCTATAGCACACAGCACAGTTTTATTGAGCCTCTCTGTAGCTACTTGTTTAGAAGCTGAACTGCATCTGTTTCCTCAAGATGTGCTGCGGGAAACACTGAAATAGGTGTTCTGTAGAAGGTTAGACCTCCATAGCCTTTAAAATCTGCTAATCCATTCCTCTGGTACTTTATATGGGAGAAAAGCACTCTGGTCTTTTAAGAAGAATCTGAAAGTGCTGAGGGAGCAGGGTTGACAGGAACACACATCTTGTCTGACATACATTTTCAGGCCCTGAGCTGGTGCCTGTCCGTCTGATTGGCACTCTACAAAGGCAATGGTAGTTATCAAGCCCTGTTTAGGCTGCAATGGGAACCAAGTGAAAACGATGGAGAAGACATTTGAGTAACAGTGAGGGTGTTTGAAAAAACAGATTTTCTTCCAGCTATAATAAACAAACCAGCTAAAAAGACCAGAGCAGAATGGGTGGTGGCTTCCCTGCGAGATGCAGCTAGGAAGGAAATCCTGTATGGCTGTGTAAATATGCTGACAGCCCGTGTGTCGCAATGAATAGAGCAGCTTTACCGAAAACAAACAGTACAAGAAGAAAGATGATGTTGCGGCATGTCATGTAGCTGCTTGTGTTCCAGCACAAGCTGTGCGTGTGGTATGTAAATCAGGTTGTAAGCACAGGAATACGAGCCCCCTTGGATAGAAAATGCTGTAATAAATACTGCTATAATAAATATTATAGCAACAGAAAATGCTGTAATAAATATTGCTATTCCTGAGAAGGTTCCAGGAGGAAGTCTGTCTTCCATATATTTATGTGACATGAGGTTACCCTTCATCCGTCATTAGAAACAGAATTACTCACCCATTGGAGTGCTTCTGAGTGTATGTTTGGCTGTTTGGAGTAAGCAGCTTGCTTTTATGTGTTGGTTTAGAGCATCCTTAACGGCCACCATTCATTAGACTCAAATTTATGTTCTTCCCTTACTGACTGGCTGGGGTTCCCATATATACTGCTGCAAATTGTTTATTTTGGAAATGTGAAATTGGAAGCAAAAGTCATAGAAAGCCAAAGGGATGACAGGTGCATTTTGCAGAAATTTTCAAGGTTTTTCAAATTGTGGGGTTTTTTGAGTTGGAACAAATGCTTTCAAAAGTTCTCTTGTGAAATGGGATTTTTGAGAAATGCCCTTTTCCAGTTGAAAGGTCAAGTTTGTGACTAGGGCTGTTTCTGCTTCTTTTGGTCCCTCTGGAATTAGCCAGAGAACCCATTTTAATGAAATGGTAATTTATGAAGAAAAAGTATTTTCCAGTATCTTCTGGTCAGCTCCACAGAAGGTTTTGTGTTTTTTTCTTTTTCCAGATAAATTCCTTCTGTGACTTAGTAAAGGATTAACATGTTTTCTGCCAACACTCCTTTTGTTTCTGTGATCTCTTTTGTCTTGTGCATGGCTCTGTATTTGATAGGCATGTAAATGATTTGATGTGATGTTTTGGGATGTAATCTCAAAGTACCTAACCCAGGCCTCACTGAAAAGACAAGGGAGAGTGTGCACCACCACCCTGTGGCCCCCCCAGCCCTTGAGCTTACAACTCTGAAGTTTATAAGTATATTATTTGTATTAGTGAAGAATGAATAATTTCACATAGGTGACTAGCTATGCAACTGCAAAACTGGTTGTTTTGCAAATGCTGTGTATAGATGTAAGGATGAATATGCTTGTAGACCTATTAAAATCAGTGGAAGGACTCCCTCTGGTTCACTGGGCACATCATCAGACATTAGGCACCTGGATTTGAAAAATGAACCTCAGCAGTTTCATATTGACTTGTCAAATTATTACAGAACCTGAGCTGAAGGAATCCAGAAATTGTAGGTAAAAATGTGCGTTATGCAGCTTTGTCCAATTTGCTTTTCACCAGCACAAGATGTAACGGCACAGAACATAGGTTAGTGCAGTAACAGCTCAGAAAGTTAGTGTCTTCTGAAGAAAGGAGCAATAACATAAAATTTTGATCAGAAAGTTCAAAACTTTTTGAGTATCTCATGAATATAGTAGTGTTTTATAAAAAAAAGTTAATAAAGGTTTTCACTGATCATAGACTTTTGCAAACCCATGGAGAAAAGCTGCAAGCCTGTGGTTTAATGTGGGAAGCAAAGCTGTTTCATAAATTTGACCAGGCTCACGCCTCAGCACTTATCTTCCTTTGATCACACAACGGGGATTTGTTGCCAGAGAGGCCTCACGTTTCATGGCATGCCCGTTGCGGTTTTATGCCCCTGAAGTGCATCTTAACAAAACAGTCATGATGAGGAAAAACAATATCCTTTCATTTGGAGCTTAATTACATGCTCTGATAGTATCTGTTTTTCCCTTCCTCTTCATTCATAGCAGATGAAGAATTTGTTTTCACTTATTTTATCTTTCATTGAACAAACACTTCTTTCAAAAATATTTTTGACGTTCTGTTTACCCTAGACAGGCTACCCTAAATAGCCGAGCTGCTCAGATGGAGCTAATTTTCTGCTTTACAAAAAACAACCAAAGAAAAATGAGCAAATGCTATGGTTTAGCATTTCTAGTGCTAGGAAAGCAGTCTTGAGCTTTCAGTCAAGACCTTGTCTGTATAAAGCTGTGTGTACCAACATGGGTATTCCCAACTCCCAGGACACAAATAGGGAGCCATGACTGATCCCACTGCAGTCATGTACTGCCCACTGGTTACTTGGTCATACCCCAGTGCTGTCCTAACTCGTGATCTTTTAAACTACTGAGAGAGTTATTTCCAGGGAGAAAAGAATGACAAAACATTGGAAACATGGATATGAGTAGATTGCTTTCCGTTTTCTTAAAAAGTCATACCAAATTTAACACTGTGATTTAAGTAATTTCATAAATTATAGTGGTTTAATGTTATTTCAAAGTAATTTGCTGCACTGTAAAGGGTGCAATGAAAAAAATGCTTATACCATTTCATATATATTAGTACATTTGTAATTCTGTTTGGAATTTAGTCTTTTTGGTGAATCCAGGAAGCAGAATTCTGATTTCTAATTTATATTTACTTTTATTTATCTTCTACCTATAGACAGTTGTTAGTGTATTGAATGCTGCATTTGTGAGGCACATGAAAAACTTTGTTGTAGCTCATCCAGGATCGGATTTGCAGTTTCCTGAAAGGGCTGCCCAGCAGAGCCTGCAATTAATCAGGATGTACTACAAGTTGCAGTGGGAGCATCGTCTCAGGAACGAGTGAATGTTTTCCCTTGTTGAGGGTGAATGGGGATGAAGGAATGCTTTCTTGCTTTCCATCTGGTTAGTTGCGCTCAGAGCTTCATAAATCTCTCCCAAAACAAATAAGTAAGTCCAGTTTGATAGCAGTGGGCAGTCCTGTTCCTTTTGAACATATGGTGATTGAACCCATATGGATGGTGATAGAGCCATCAAGTGATGAGTGGTAACAAACCTCAGTAGTCCACATCTCATACAAGAATACAGATTCCCAATCTCTATTTTCTAGTAACAGGCCACTGATGATCAGTCAGGGATACTGTACAAGCCAGTCTTGTCACTTCTTAAATACTGGTTTTGTTTTGTAAGAATCACTTGACTGTATCTACTGGAGTAGGATTTTGCTGTTTGTTTTTGAAACTAGACCCTAAAGAGATGTTCTTTCTTGTAATTGGAATTCATTGCTGAACTAATGTATAACCTGGCCCTCCTTGTGAACATCTCAACATCAGGATTTTATGGACCTAAGATAGTTCAAATCACCGTATTGTTTCTTTCTCTAGCAACCCAAGTATAAAGCTAACAAAACAAAAGCTTAACCTCAGACAGCGCTGTCATACATTAGCTGCTTCCAGAGGTAGAAGTTCTTGATACTGTACAGACCACAATGAAAAGAAGATGCGCCATTGTTTTGTATTTGCAGAACACATCTTGGCTGATGCATACATGCATGTGTATGTATATATACATACATATACACATACTCTTTCGTGGTGCAGCTACGTGAACTTCTTCTGTAGTGTGTCCTGCAATTACAAAATCTGGTAAGGCTGAGGTTCTTCACAGGTCACCAGGTAAATTGTCTTGCTGGTTTTGCGTGAGCTATAGAGGAAATGTGCTGGTATGGGTATATGTTGCTTATTGTGTTTGACATTTAGACGTAACTTACTCCTGATGTATAACACCTGCTACTGCAAAACAAATTTCCTAAAGTAACAAACCTATACTGTTTCTAATGTTTCATCTCTGATTGACTGCCTTTTATTGACCTCTGAAAGTGATTGCTGGATAGGGCATTGGTCTTTCTCCCTCATCAATGCTCAGCTGAGTATGCTTTTTAAATTACATATGGCATCCCAGCATCCCAGGAATGGGACAAGCAATTGAAGCTATCTAATAATAAGAGATCTATTTCTGAAGGCATAATTTCTATGGTAAATACATGGTTTGCGTGGCGACTTTGTTAATGATCTAATTCCTAGAAACAGTATGTTAGAAAGTGCTACTGATTCATCCTCAAATTGTAGGGCCAGATCTATGGTCAACAATCACCTATTTTAACAGAGCTCTTCAAATATTTTAACAAACAGGGAAAACATACAGGGGTTTTTTCTTTCACGTCAGGCTGATGCGTGCAACTTTCAGCTACATGCCTGGTACCATTTATCTTTTGCATTTCTTTCTGCCACTAGTAACTAGTTTTTGTTTGTGTTCCAACCTTAGGATGCTGTCTTACACACATATGCAGGGATAACTTTGTCCCGGGGGCACAGTACCATTGATTTCAAGGACGCTGCTTGTGGTTATAGAAGATGTTGGTTTGTATGTGTGTCTGCAAGGGTGAAAGATTAGATTAGAGCTTCTGATGTTGTGCTTCATCTTGCTTTCATGTGACAGTTTCATAAACCAGGGTAGCTCCATTCAAACCAAAAGCTGCTCCCTGGAGTAAACACTGTGTGAAAACAGAGGCGGTTCTTTCCCCATTGATTCTTCAGTTCTGTTTATAAAGGGCTGTGAACATCTGGGTACAATTGAAATTACTGATAATAATAAAAGGCACCAGATTTCTGTAGGGTCATAAGATAAGGGGTATTTTTGTGTGGATGTTGTGCCCTGCTCTGTCCTTTTTACTTAAAAGTTCGAAGACATAGGTGGCTGGCTGGGAGTTATATCTATTGTGTACTTATGGGGGATTTATGTGGAGAAACTACATTTGGGGAAAAGAGATTTGCAGAGAAGCTTTGAATATATGGTAACTAGCTGTAACTAGAAATCGCTCTGTTGTTTCAATACTGTAATAAAGAGCAAAAAGGATTTCCTAGAGTGGTTTTTTTCTCACATTGTTTACTACTCAAATGCATTCACTTTTAAAATTGAAGGGTAGGAAAGGATGGAAAAGGTAACGCTCTGTGCCATATTACTGAATTGCAATATATATGGGAACTGAAGTGCTAGAGGTGGTAGCTCTGCTCCAGAAGGGTCCCGGCGTGAGCAGTTCCACCTCCTTGGCCCTGGGCTCATCGCAGTAAGCGCTTTTTTCATACAGGACATTCAGTCCCTTCCTGTGGGCAAACATTGGCACATTGTTACTCAGTCTTCATAGGGAGCAATATTGGTATGATATTACTCCCAAACTGTGCTCTCCTGACACAGAACCTCGGTTGGCCACTTCTCGAATTATCTATTAGGTTTTTCCCATCACCTCATGTTATCTGCTACTCAGAGCACACTGGAAAGTTTCCACTTGAGAAATAGAAGTAGAAATAGAAAAGATCGTTAATGAAATGACCTGGTGGGCTCAGAGCTAGTTTACCATAGCCGGCTTAGTGCATCTCAGATAGGCTGTGGTCATCAACTGCATGAGGTCTCTTAGCGCCTTTGCTTGCGTAGGCTTCAGTGCGAGACAGGGAAGGCAGCAGCTCAGCTAATGCAGAATAAGCCATGATATCTTGAGTGTTTGGCCGAGTCCTTAGTCTAGATTGGCTGTGAACTTTGCAGAGAGAATTGACTTTGAATGCACATGCGATGGCAAGACAGTGTAACCAAGCAGTGTAAAATCCATAGCTTTGCTCCCTGTAGGGTTGTTTAAAATTTTTACTTGGTTTGGATTTGGTTATGGGGCTGCTACCTCTCAGTTTTGCACTGAGACATCAAATGAATTCCCAGAAGGTCAGCTGAAGGTTTCAGCTTTTCATTGGTCCCTGAGGTTTAAGTATTTGCAAAACTCCTTCCAAAGTTCAACTGACCCTGGAGCCTGTGATAAAAACCCAACAGGAGAAAGGTTTTCAGCGTTGATGAAAAGAGTCTGTGGAGACAAAATTAATACTCAAGTATCATAGTAACTGCAAAGACAACTACAACGCTGGTTGGTGAAGATAGAAATCTGTTTGGATCTGTCACAGGACCAATGTTGTTGACTCACATCTTTTACTGATTTAAAAGCAAAAGGTGGGACTCCTCTTTAATTTCATCTGATGGAGGTGGAGGACAGATTGGACTCTAGTTGTCTGAAGCATTTTTACCCACTTGCAGTCTGACTGACCCCAGCTGTAATTTCCACTGTCCATCAAGCAATAGTGGTGATTTATCCACATAGGTGCTGGTTTGCTGTAAGGAAAGAAAGACTCCTAATATAAAAGGGAAAGTCGGTGACCCAGACTAACAGGGTAAGTGCGACCCCGTCACATTCCTTGCCCTATGTATGATCTGCGCAGGCTGAGAGGAAGTGCTAAATGCTTTTCCAATTTTTTAAAAAATTCTCTCTAGTGCAGGAAATAGAGAAATATGTCCCTGTGTACCTTCTGGACTGCAGATTATGTCTCCCCTGACCCACCTTAATAAAAACACTAGCATCTTGGGGGGTGGGGAAATGAAAATTGCAGATCTTTTCAGTTTGCCTTTCCTAGCTGGTCTTTCTTCCCTCGCTGACCATAGTGCAATGATGTGGTGCAGGCATTAAAAAATAACATTAAAGCATGCAAAAAAGATGATACTTGTTTTATCCTGGAATTTAGTTTCCTTTTCTTAATCACTTAAGAGGAAAACATTAAATTTTCTATTTACATTTGATGTGTAGTACCACAACCAGTGAATTCAAAACTGTGGCAGAAATTTGGAGCCTGATTCTCAGAATTGCTTGTTACCTGCAAGTCTGGGTCACGTGAATGAAAGCTGCAGGTATTTAGTACTTCTGAATGTCAAACTTCTTTCCCTTTCCATGCAAACATTGATAGCTTGACATCCTTCATGTGCCTATACGTATGTATGTACAACTGTGGTTGCATATATATAATGTGTATATATGTCTACAGTCTACCCAGAACTTTTACTCAGTTCATTGTTTGTGCGTAGTACCTGATGTAATGAGATGGTGGTGTTCTGTCCAATTAAGTGATTATATCTTGATTTTTTTTTTCCCCCTCTTCTTTTCTTTCTTTTCTTTTTTTTTTTCCCCCTTTTTTGAGTCTGTTTTTATTTTTAGCCTCTCTTCCTTGATGTGAGCAAGGTTACGAGGGCCTTACATGGTGAGGATGTTGGCAGTTTTATAGTTCTCATCCAACAAAACATAAACTGAAAGCCATTACTTGATTACGTTTCTTAAGTTGTTTGACATACCTTGTCGAGGTGAAGGGGTGGCTTTAGTTTGTTTTCTTGTTTCTGGCGGGTGGCAACAGTTCTTTAGTTGATGTATTTTGACTTGACAGCTAGGCTGCTTAATGTGTGGCAGGCGCTGGAGGAGGATGGCATCGGGTTGGCAGCAGAGCTGCTCCAGCACCACAGCAGGCTGTCTGCACCCTGTGACATTACTCTCTCAAGCAGCAAACAGGGCCTGGGAGCTCCCCTGTGAACGGGGAGATTCCTAATCCTCTTCTCACTGCAAGTGAACCTGATTCATTCCAGATGTACATAGATTTAATGACTCAGAAAGCTGCTCTCTTAAAATGGGACTTACAGCACAATCTCACATAGCCTTTCAGAGGAAGAACTGAACTCCTCTGCCAGCCTAAAGTCAGTGAGATTTTTCAGAGTTTATTAGTGTGTGAATTTTGTATAGGAGCAACTACAGTGTGCTCTTAGAAAATGGGTTTTCTTTCTCTGCTGAAGAAAATATTGTTACAAACATTGTTTTGGTATGATGCGCTTTTAACAGAGGAGTGATAGCTATAGAAAGGAGTAACACAATCCAGTGGTGTTTATTTTGATGTTATTTTTTGTGGGTTTAGTTTTAAATAGGATTTCATTCTAAGTATTTTTTTATTATTCATTAGGAAGGAGAGTATTCTCGATTGTCTTGACTTTATGTTAAATCTCAAAGTACTGCTATTACCAATTCAGAGAGGATTCTGTAGCGTGCATTGCATTTAGTATCAACCCTGCATAAGATAAATATCTTGTAATGTTCCTTTGCTTACTGAAGCAGTACTTCCGGATTTTGCTAATGGGTTTGATAGATGCTGATTAAGTTTTAAAGTTATTGCAAGAAGTGAGATTGTAAAGTTCAGGAGAAATAATTCACTGTAATAAATGGTTGTTTTATTTCTTTGCTTCCAAATATGGACTTTTGATTATTAGAAAATCCCAACAGATTGTTTAGCATCTTCATAATTTGTCTGCTTTTCAACAGTAAATGTTGAAGTCGGGGCCAAAAGGTTAAATGCTTCCAAGTACTCTCATATAGTTGTGCCATTAATTTGGTATATAAGGACCAACAACTCAAATTATTTGGACCTCTCAAACTAGTTTTGCAGTCGATCCTGCACCACATACGCTTTTGCAAATGTTCCTTTGCACTGATAGTTGACTATGAGAGTAAACTATAATGTTTAGAAAGCAAAGTGTCCAATTATCAGTAGGATTGGTTGGTGTCTGCAGTTGATTGTAAGGGTGAGAAAGGCACGATTCCTGGAGACTTATGTCTGCCTCATAAGAAGCTGTCATTGAACTGTAAGCCATAATTTTGGGCTTAATAAATGAAGTAAGTACAGGAAACAAATATGCTATAAATATTGTCTGCATTACATGGAAACGTTACACTCACAATCCACAGCCATCAGCTTTAAAGCCTGAGTCTAGACCATCTTCCTCTGAACTTCTCACTCACCAGAGCCCCTGGCTGCTTCGGTACGTACTTCAGAAACCCATGTCTAGAAACATCTTGGCAAACGCAGGGAGACGGAGCCCAGCGAGCTCTGCCTTTGGAGCTCTGGTGTGGCTGTGGTTGGCAGAAGATGCCGAAGGGTTTCTAAGCACCACGTTCTCAGAAACCCTGCTTTTATGCAAGTGCTCTGCTGCAGTACCATGAGCAAGGCTGGCAGAGGAGGGCTGGTGGTGATGGAGGGACAGGCTGCCTTTAAACACAGCTCACATCCTGCACCCCAGCCATTTTCAAAGAGTTGCTGATATGCAGAGGAGCAGCGTGTGCCAACGTGTACGTCCCCAGCACAGCCATTCCTTCATGGAAATGGGGTGAATGAAAGGTAGCTTGGTTGGATACGGATTTCTCCATGCTGTTGTGTGCTGCTGCGTGCACGTGCGTTGTGCAACAGCGTCTAGCAGGGTGGGTGGAGCGAGGGTACATTTCCTCAGAGGTAGTTCCTTCTTACTTTTGGGCTGGCTGTCCCCTAGAGGAAATAATTGAGAGCATCTCCCTGCTGTGTGGCTGGAGGTCTCTGCCCTTTTCTGACCAGCTACTCAGTGTTTTCCCTGTGACACTGTCTTTGTTTCTCCAGGATGTATGAATGGTCTTAGATTCCAGTTATGATAACTGGAATTTGATATTTTGGCTAGTTTTGCTTATTTTTACATTTATACCTGATATATTTCGTATTATCTTTTACTGTACTTTTAGTTCCTAGACCTGCAGATCTGTGAATTGATATTATATTTTCTTGTGATTTCTTTCTTCTTTAGCCTTTATTCCTACTTGTTAGCTCATCTTCTGGACAGCCTAGTATGATTAAATATCAAATAATAAATGTGTGTGTATGAATATTTATATTTGCCTCTATGTGTGCATGTCTGTGTGTGTTCGTAATCTGTGATGCCATTTTACAATAGTGTATTGATTCATGATATATAGCTGTTATTTTAATTCAACCATTCCCTTGGTATTCCACTTATAGAAGATGACTCCATCGTGTTAGGCCCAGCATAAACACCTGAAGAAAGATTAGTCACATTCAGTGGACATCTGTTGTAATTTCCATACGTTTTTCTACTTACACCAGTTTCTGGATTTTATTTGACCCTCTTTTCCATTTTTTCTATCCATAGCATAATTCTACGAAAATTTTTCAGAAAGTTAAAATAAGTTTGAATTATTGAGAGACAAACTGAAATAGCTTGTGTATTTGAATGTGGGCATAATATCTTGCACTTGTTGCATTTCCCCTGACCAATTACTTCGCAGTCTTCAACTATTTTATTCTCACTAAAACTGTATTAACAACAAGTCACATGAAATAGTTCCACATGAAGATCATGGGGTTTCCTTACAGTCACAAAAGGTAGTGTCAAAACCAGGACTCAGGAGCTGCTCATTCCCAGTATGGCCCCCTGCACCATTCATTGGTCGTACAGCACATTCCTGAATTACCGACTGCCACGTTTTTAAGCAGTTGAGTTGTGACACTTCCATAGCAGGAAGAAAGAAGGACCAGAGTGTGTTGCCCAGAGTTAAACAGGTGTAACTGTTTCTGCCTACAGTGTTGATGACAGAACTGCCTACCTGGCCCTGGGAGCGGTGAGGAACATCTCACTTAACATTTCCATCTCTAACATTGGGGATGACGCCTACGACACCAATGTTTTCTTCAATTTTTCTGGGGACCTCTTCTTCATCAAAATGTGGCAAAAGGTAAGAAAGGTCAATCTCACTGTGAGCAAGTCTCTTAAGTCAATTTAATTGCAAGATGTAGGGACAGGGGGTGGCCTGGTCCACACTGCTGAGACACTTGGAAGTTATTTCTGATTATGCTGGGCTTGAATTTCTTCCAGGCTCTTTACTGAGTTTTTTCTTTTGTGGGTTTGATCTGTGTAAATTATACCCTTTGTGTTTCTGTAGAAGACACAGCACCGTTATTTGGTATGCACTAATGAAAAAGAAAGACTGTTTGGTTCAGGTATTAAGGTATTAAGAGGTAGAGGGAGACTAGTTTGGAAACCAGTAGGGTACCAAATGGTGCTGAAATACAAAGGGTGCCTCTAGTTTGAGTGGTGCCATACTGCACCGATCATTTCCTGACCTGGGCTCCTAGGTTTTTTCCTCGTTAAAACCAAAACACAAGGCTGTTCTTTGCTCACGACCTGGTGCAAGTTTGGATTGTGGCCAGGGCACATCACTAGATACAAGAACTCAAAAGTGCTTTTAATTTCACCCGCATGGAGTCAGGTGAATATTTTGAGTTTTAGTTTCTTTGTATTTAGATTGAAATACTCGGATGTTTTCATTAGTAGCAGTTCATTTAGAGATAAAGTTGTTGAAATACAAACACTGAATCGAGCTTTTTGCAAACTGACGGCCACGAAAGCTGTCTGAGTGTAAGTAATATGAAAATAATTGTGCAAAATGGGATCTGTACAATTGTAACAACATTCTGTCTACTTGTTCCTGCTTTTCAGTCATTTGTCTCTCTGCTAGAGCTTTGCTTTGCTTTGTAAGCCATAAGAGCAATATTAAAAACAGTGGTACAACTGTTGCAAAGTATGGGATTAACTCGGTCCATTGAACCAATGACATTTTGCCATTATTTGTCATGTTTTATGATAGATTTCGGTTATTATAAACCTCTTAAATTAAGTCATTACATAATAAAACAAAATATGATAATTTCTTATACATGTTAATTCTCTTAGTGCTCAGTTTTAACTATTATGTTTAATATACTTGTAAGCCTCAGGAAGTTGTCTTTGTATTATGAGCTTCATTTTCAGACATTATGTGCTGCAAGTGTGCAGTGTATCAAGAGGAAAAAAGCAGGAGATAAAATAGAAATGTCTTACGCCAATACGCAACTTCTCCTTAATGGAAGTTTTATGTGAAGACTTTCAGGGTCTGGCCCAGCTCCCACTGAAGTCAGTGGGAGGGTTTCCATTCCTTTGCACTGGAAAAGAAACAAAGCTTGATGCATGTTCTTTTAAAAGGTTGTGGTTGGTTTTTTTCTTCTGTGCTTACATGTTGAATATTTTACACATACGGATTAACTGGAACACCAATTGCATTCGTTGTTCTTCTTGGCCAACACTGTGAGGGAACAAGCTGAAGATGATGTGCTGTTTCCCTTGGTATTTTACCTTGAGCCTGGGTCTATAGCAGACTTGAAACATCTGTGCTGAATGCTGCCTAGAAGGAGCAGTTTCTGGAAGCAGATGACATTGTTGTAGGGTTATCTCACTACTCAGTGTGTCCTCTGCTAATAGAAGCTAGCATTTATTTTAAAAAAAAAAACCCAAAACCAAAAACAAACCAAAAAAACAACAACACCCCCCCCCCCAATGAACAACAAAAAAACCCCAGCACACATCAAGGAAGCATGTAGGCTTTCTTCTTCCTTAGGACTTGCAAACAGGATCAGGGTATAGTCTGCTATTATTCCAAAACCACTGTTCTTGTGGTTGATTTGATAGGGTTTGGGGTTTTTTTTGTTAATTATTTTAGTAACAGTTTTGAAAAACTGAGTCACAGGGTTGTTTTGGGCTATTTTACTTCCTCTCGGTCAGCTTTTGCTTTAGGACAACCTAATATATTGTTGGCCTCACCATTTCTCCAGTTGGGAACTAGATTATGACCTCATAGCCTCAATTACAGTGTTACGTTTTCCCTCAGCTCTTTGAACAATGATTTTTTGGTAAAATATCACAACCTCCATGTTTCATAATCTATTCCCATCCCTTGACATCTATGCTTAATGTGTACTGTGCATGTACTTTAAATAGATTTTTTTTTTTCCTGGTTGAACATTGCCCAGGCAAAAATCCAGAACATAAAGCCAGAATAAAAATGACGACTGCTAAGATTTCCCTTAGTGGAGCAATTTTGGAATCAAAAGAGCTTCTTGTTGTGAGAAACTTTCAGCAGCAACTCCCTTTTAATGAATAACGGCAAAATGGAAGAGAACGGTCTCTTCCATGTGGTTGCTTGATCCTTTTTCTGCAAGGTGACTCTGAGAACGATGATCGCGTGGTGGGCTTTCGTAACCTGGCTCTGGAGTCCTTTCAAGATGCTGCGAGTCCCCTGTGTGTTTTCCCTGTGTCCCCAATGGGGACATTTCTAGCGGATTCAGTGCGGTTTTGTTTCTTTCTATAGATTGGTTACAATGAGCCCTGACAGTGCAAAAATTTAACGCTGTTTTTTTCCAACAGTTACTAAGACAAAATGCCACAAAAGAAACGGGGTGATCTTGCTCAGGGATGATGATGGTAGCGTTCCCTGAAGGGTCTGAGTGGAGCTAGCCCCTCTTTCCTTTCTAGAGACTGAGATTTCATGAGACATGGTGGATAGAGACACTACTTTGATAACAATCAGCCATTGGAATAATCTGCCCAGGGAAGTGGTGGATTCCCCAGCACTGGACACTTTTAAGATTCAGCTGGACAGGGTGCTGGGCCATCTTGCCGAGACTATGCTTTTGCCAAGAAAGGTTGGACCAGACGATCCTTGAGGTACCTTCCAACTTGGTATTCTATGATACCTATGTGATACCTGGTGAGGCTTTGCCGCCTCTCTGCGAGGTGAAAAAACATTCGCTGACTGATATTTAGGAGGCTCCACCTATTCCACTGTCTGATTTTTCTGTTGTGCTGCAGCCAGTCCTCCCCATCTCCATGGATGAAGCCCAGTGTTTTCTTTCCGTAGCTCCTGACAGACAGTCCTTCTCTTGAGAGGCACAGTATGTGGCACGGGCTGACTTCTCATTCCTGCCTGTGCTCCCTGTAGCACTTTTAACTCTGTCACCACTACTGCCCTTTGAAAGGGCTGTCTTCACCAAGGTGTCACTGTCCTTCTGCCCTCAAAGCATCCCTTCACTCTTTTTAAATATGGGGGTACTTTTCTGGGGAAACGGGCATGTAACTATAAAATACCAAATTTGTTAACTGGTGAAATTCCTGAAGACTTAGGATACAGCTGTGGGTTTCGTGTCCAGTAGCTTAGTGTGCATATTCTTTTCTTTTATGTTTACATTTACTGCCTTACAGTTATGCCAGTTATTGTACCTCGTATTGGGCATGACAACACTTTTGTTATGAACCTTATTTTTCAACTCCTAAATTTGGTGGGGTTAAACTGTTTGAGATGAGATTTTATAAGCCAATTACAACTCACATTGCTTATTTAAGAACAAAAAAACCATTAGGCTGAAATGACGAAGTCCTTTCAGGGCTGAGCTGAGGCTGGGTGTGTGTTTGAGAGATTGGTGAAGATTGGACATTGATACAACTCCTGTGCAAATTTTCAAGCTCTCACTCTGTGAGAGCGGGTTGTTTTACAGGTGCATGGAAGTACTGCACTGCAGTGAATTTCAAAATGCATCCACTAAGAAGAATGTTCCTTTTGAAATACAGAAAGATTTAATCATGTTCCCTTTAAAAAAGAAAAGAAGAGAGGGGGAGAAAGACACCTCACCTGTCCGCTTAGATTTTTTTCTTTACTATGTTGACAAAGAAATCTTGGTCCCCTCCTCTGTGTAGAGTAGTTTGGTTTTTTTTTTTTTTTAATCTTAAAGTTTATTGTCCCATAATCTTAATTCAGCTTCAGGAAAGCATCCTATTTCAGAGTCTGAAAAATGCACTTAACAGAGGTGATACCACTTTCCTATAGAAGAATGCAGAGTGCTCCTGTGTGCTGAGTCTGGAAGAAGAATAAAAAACTATTGCTGCTAATTTCTACACCATTTCACATCTATTGGAATTGCCTCCTGGCTTGTGATGTTTTGCTGAAAATGCTTGTCAGCAATAGGCACTTTGCTAACCGTTCGTTAGCTGCTGTTCAGCGCAGAGGGGTATTTTCAGTACAGTTGCAGAAAAAGCGCTGTAAGCTTGCTGGCAGTGGCAGTTAACGTGGTGTAGGGCAGAGCTATATCTTTATTAAATCAGCTCAGCTGTGGCATCACATTTTATAGTAGTAGTAGTACATAATAATAGTAAACACAACAGCAATAACCCAATATGTATAGCATTAATCTTTCACTGCTCTGCAAGGGCTGGCGGGAATCTATCAGCTAACCCCATTTCATCGCTGGTTACGGAGAGAGTAGGTCAGGAAATCCCATTGCTGACTGTCATTTCCAGCTGTGGATTGTTCCTAAATTTCAGACAGGCTCCCAGCATCCAAGGCCAGCTGTGTGTAACATTCCTACTGCTTCTCACAGCAGCTTTCGCAAGCAACAGCTGAGTGAAGTTAGCGGGGCCAGGCCAGGGCAGGGTGAACAGTGAGGTTATGGTTTCCTCAGGCGCAGTAGTTTCGCATGATTCCATCATGAGTGTGTAACTGAAACTTTGGTGTTGAGTATGAATATTGCCGGTAACCGGAGTCATGCTGCTACGGGCTCTGGAGTTTTTCTTCTGACGAGTAATGCGGTACCATCTCTTTCTGGGTTAGCAGGGAGGTCATGCAATTTGGATACGAACTCTTTCTTCCTCTCTCCCAGAGCGCTTGCTGGCGTCTCTTGACTAGGATTGCCCAGAAGAGCCGCAGGCGCAGGCAGAGTTTAATTTTTTCCAAATTGGAAATTCTCTTACACCAGTTTCCCATACGGCTCATACTTTCTAAGAGTCTTAAGGCTGGCAGGGGCAGGATACTGATAGGGCACAAAAGTCAAAGACACGTGCCCTCCTTTGGATCCAGCTATGCCATTGGAAGAAAATTTGGGTCCTGAGTATTCATTATATCTCTTTTTCCAGCAGTTACTGCCCCTTTGGATCCGCTGGCAGACAAGTTAATGTGATCAGTCTCAATTCACATCCAGCTGGTTAGCAGAAACTTTTTAAATTAGTGGTTTGATTTAATCCAGCTGATTTTGCGTGCAGTGAGTTGGACTTGCTCCTGTAAACCACTCTGCCAGAGGGTCAGAGGGGAGTGATGCCAAGTAGCGTGGAAGCTGTGACCCCTTGCGCCGATACAAGTGCGCTTGGAAGATTTCCCAAGCCTATATCACTTATGTGAGGGGATTTGAACCCTTTTGCCAGGAGAGCTTTTATAGCCAGGGTTTGGGAATATGAGTAGCATGTCAGTAACCATGCTGCATGCTGCCTCTTCATTTTTGCAAATCTAATGGTTAACTTTTGCTCCAGAGTGCACCAAAATGTTTTGCATCCCTGGAGTAAAATTGTCCAATTTCTTAATTGGGAAGAAAAAACCATGCAGTTCAAGCTATCTGACTTCATTGTTTCTTTTAATTTTCTTTTTCTGTGAACGCTCAATGAAAACCTCAACTTTTATGCTTCCCTAGGGATAAGTAAGGAGCAGCACCTTTTTCAGGCCAGAGGCTATTAGAGCCATCTAATATTCCCCTGCTCTTAGCAGGTAGGAATTGAAGGCTAGACTTTGGATCCAAACTTTCCACTTGGGATTCATGTATCACTCCCACGTTCTGGGAATGGGCATTGGAGACTGGGTTTAGTTGTGTAATTAGTACTGATCAGAATCTTGTAAATTTTTCTCCTAAATTCTGATTTATCGTGTATATCTGAAAGAATTCTTTGTTATTTTTCCCAACAAATTAACATGATGAATAGAATGAAAAATCCCTAAAGACTTTTGGCAAAGTCCCGATTGGAATAAATGATTCAGAAGCTGTGATTTTGCAGGACTTTAGATCTTGTTCTGCTCAGTGTTGGAAGAGCCTATGTGAGTTTGATTCTTAAATCCCGTTTTCAGGAGCAGCTTAACACTTAGAAATCTCATTGAAGGTTGATAGCGTATAAGGTTCCAAAAGCCTAAATGACTCCGGCCTTGCAAAACCGAATGCAGCTAACTCCAACTAGCTTTAAAAATCCAAGGTTTTGCAGTCTTAAGCTACTTGCAGGGAAACAATGAGTTGCAGTGGGGGATCACCCCAAGCACTTCCACAGAAAGCAGCAGAAACTTCAGATTCAAGAAGACAGGACTTTTGATGATATGCCTGTTTCTTTTGGGTGAGGTTAGGCAGAGTAAAAACTTATTTTGCAGTACAAAAATGTGGCATAAATTTTTGTAAGGATTTGGGAAGGGGGAAGTTGGTTGTTTGTTTTTAAGCAGCTGGCAAATAGTAAGCTATTACCAAACACCTTTGTCTTTAAGAACTTGACGGTCCTGGAATAACATATGTGACCAGATACATTGAGAAGTTTTATGCTGATCAGGCGGGGCTGTGCTCTGGGTTACATGATGTGGAAAGTGTTTGTCCTGGAAGTAGCTCGTCATGACTCTTAATTAGACTGTTTACGTATGTATACATAGTGGTTTTGAGGAATAGCCTGGGATGATTTCTATGGCTCAGATTATTAAGGGAGGTTTTGTTTGACTGCCTAGCCCTGCTCTTCCCTTGGGAATGGTTTTCCAAAGGAAGAACAGTTGTGTGGATAAATACAGTCATGTGAGATGTACTTTTTGTAGAGGCTAGAAGGCAGCCTGTGCTATAGCAAAGCCCGTTTACAGTGAATCCTGACCTATCTGCTGGTGTACCATCCAAGGAGAGGTTTCACCATGGCTGGGCACCAGCAGAGGTCCTGGTTTCCATCCAGGTGAGGGAGGGGAAAGGAGATCCGAAGCACTGAAATTATGAGCCTTCCTCGAGGGGGTGGAGACGGGCTCCCTGGGCTGCGGGCAGTAGCTGCCCGTCCCGTTTCGGTCCCTGTGTGGCCCATAGCTCACCTGAAGGGCTGAGCTGCTTCCCCCTGCACGTCTTCAGGAGCTGCACAGAGCCAGGAGCCACTGTCATGGTTGCATCAGTGCTGGCCATGGGAGAGGGCTTTGGAAAAGGGATTCGGCTGCCTCGGTTGCTGAGATCCAGCCACCCCAATCTAGACTGTTATCTTGATAAACTGCATTGCTAGGAGAAAAGGAAGAAACCTTTGCAGAGGGTAAAGCCCAGTATACAGCGAGCTCAATACACTAGATCTTGGATGTTCTTATTTAAAGGCTATGCTGTCTCTTCGGAAAGATCACCAGTGACGTTCCTGTGTCCCAGTGTCTCCCTTCATTATCGTATTTTGGTCTTAAACTCAGTGGAGAGAGACTTGTCAACGTTTGAGGTGAGAAATCTATGGGACAGGGTTTGTCTCCTGTGTTCTTAGGATGAGGCTTAAAATTGTCCAAACTTTGACATCCTCTGCAAAAGACTTAAGTAAGAATTGATTTGCACGGCTTTCAGTGGCTTTCATTACAGCAAGAAATGGGGGTTTGTTTTTATTGTAACTTGAAGCTTAAAGTTTATCGAGTTTCTGGTATGAAAGGTCAATTCTGTTCTTGCAGGAGTTTCTTGTGGTGGTCACTTTTAAGACAGGCGGCTCAAGATAGTGCCAGAAGATAAATGACACCCCAAGTGGAAAATCCAATAGAATTGTAAACAAATATATATATGTTTATACTATATAT